>NC_056725.1:556727785-557017785 GCF_019279795.1 Protopterus annectens
GATGATGTGCGGATAGTGAATCATGACGTGCAATGGATTATGAAGGAGGAAGTAAGGATAGCTATGAAGAGGATGAAGAATGGAAAGGCTGTTGGTCCAGATGACATACCTGTGGAAGCATGGAGGTATTTAGGTGAAATGGTTATGGAGTTTTTAACTAGATTGTTTAATGAAATCTTGGAAAGTGAGAGGATGCCTGAGGAATGGAGAAAAAGTATTTTGGTACCGATTTTTAAGAATAATGGTGATGTGCAGAGCTGTAGTAACTACAGAGTGATTAAATTGATCAGTCACAGCATTAAGTTATGGGAAAGAGTAGTGGAAGCTAGATTAAGAAGGGTGGTGATAATTAGTGATCAGCAGTATGGTTTCATGTCAGGAAAGAGCACTGCAGATGCGATGTTTGCTCTGAGAGTGTTGATGGAGAAAAACAGAGAAGGTCAGAAGGACTTGCATTGTCTCTTTGTAGACTTAGAGAAAGCATATGACAGGGTGCCTAGAGAGGAGTTGTGGTATTGCATGGGGAAGTCGAGAGTGTCAAAGAAGTATGTAAGAGTGGTACAGGATATGTATGAGGGTAGTGTGACAGCGGTGAGGTCTGCGGTGGGAGTGACAGATGGGTTTAAGGTGGAGGTGGGATTACATCAAGGATCAGCTCTGAGCCCTTTCTTATTTGCAATGGTGATGGACAGGTTGACAGACGAGATCAGACAGGAGTCCCCGTGGACTATGATGTTTGCAGATGACATTGTGATCTGTAGTGAGAGTAGGGAACAGGTAGAGGAGACCCTGGAGAGGTGGAGATATGCTCTATAGAGAAGAGGAATGAAGGTCAGCAGGACTAAGACAGAATATATGGGTGTGAATGAGAGGGAGGATAGAGGAATAGTGAAGATGCAGGGAGTAGAGGTGGTGAAGGTGGATGAGTTTAAAAACTAGGGATCAACAGTTCAGAGTAATGGTGAGTGTGGAAGAGAGGTGAAGAAGAGAGTACAGACAGGACTGAGTGGGTGGAGAAGAGTGTCAGGAGTGATTTATGACTGACGAGTATCAGTAAGAGTGAAAGTGAAGGTCTACAAGAGGGTAGTGAGAGCAGCTATGTTATATGGGTTGGAGACAGTGGCATTGACAAAAAGGCAGGGAACAGAGCTGGATGTGGCAGAGTTAAAGATGTTAAGATTTGGACTGGGTGTGACAAGGGTGGACAGGTTTAGAAATAAGTATATTAGAGGGTCAGCCCAAGTTGGAAGGTTTGAAGACAAAGCCAGAGAGGCAAGATTACGTTGGTTTGGGCATGTGCTGAGGAGGGATGCAGAGTATACTGGGAAAAAGATGATAAGGATGAAGCTGCCAGGTAACAGGAAAAAAGGAAGGCCTAAGATAAGGTTGGTGAGAGAGGACATGCAGGTGGTTGGTGTGACAGAGCAAGATGCAGAGGACAGGAAGAAATGGAAATAGATGATCCGCTGTGGCGACCCCTAACAGGAGCAGCCAAAAGAAGAAGAAGAAGAAGTAGATGTATATATATATATATATATATATATATATATATATATATATATATATACATATATATATATATGTATATGTATATATATATATATATATATATATATATGTATATATATATGTATGTATATGTATATATATATATATATATATATATATATATATATATATATATATATCTTTGTGTGTGTGTCTGTGTGTGTGTGTGTGTGTGTGTGTATGTATGTGTGTGTGTGTGTGTGTATATGTATATATATATATATATATATATATATATATATATATATATATATATATATATGTGTATGTACCTAGATATATATATATATATATATATATATATATATATATATATATATAAATATAGATATATATGTGTGTGTTTGTGTGTGTATGTGTGTGTGTTTGTGTGTATGTGTGTGTGTATCTATGTATATATATATATATATATATATATATATTTATATGTACGTGTGTGTGTGTCTGTGTGTGTGTGTGTGTGTGTGTGTGTGAAATTTCATTTGATCGAAAACCAGAATTCAAGGCAAATAACAGAGATTTGTCCCCCTCCCCAATGTTGTGCGATCCTGGAGTTGGTATATATAGTTAGGGGGGGTGTGGGGGTGTTTAAAATACTGTACTTTTTGTGTTATTTTCTTCTTTTAAAGGAAACTAGGTGGGGGGCTTTGCTGCACCCCCCACACCCCCCTAATGTATGTATGTATGTATATATATATATATATATATATATATATATATATAATAAAATAAGTAATCTCCGTGGTATCCCCGAAGTATCAAAATAACCCAGTAAAGTGTAGTGGGTCCAAAAACAAAACAGTGTAAGAAACCTCTCTGTGTGGAAGATTTTCAGTCCATATATTTCTAGTTAATCACTGTATATTAATCAGATCAGGCAATAGTAGTAGAAGTAGCGAATGTAAACTCGTCTTAAGTCAAAACAAAACAAAAAAATCACTTACCTCAATCAAACAACCCCCTTCCTGAGGTTTACCTCTTCCCATAGCTGTACTTCAACCACTTTCTTAGATATGCAGATTTCCAAGGACACCAACAATAACAGAATCACCACTGATCTATTCAGAAAACCAACGAGGGTTAACTTATTACTCCACAGTAAAAGTTTACATCCTACAAAAACCAAGTATAATGTAGTGAAGTTCCAAGGCTATAGATTAGCTCGAATTACCATAGAGATGGAACCATTTATGAGAAACCTGAACAACTTAGAGAATGATTTTCTAGTGAGAGGTTATGAAAGTCAAATGTTAAAAAAACATCCTGGAACCCATTATAGAACTGAAAAGGACTGAAGCACTTTCACTCAACCTCCCCAGTAGAAGAATGTTAAGTAGTTCCACAGAGAATAACAAATGCAAAAATAGCTGCATCCTGACATACACTTTGGATTATCACAGTATCAAAAATCTTATTGAAGAAAACTGGGACATTGTCACAGGAAACCCTTTTCTGATTAACATCTTAGGTGAAGCCCCATCATTTGTTTATAGGAAGGCCAGGGACATTAGAAGTTTTGTTGAATTTAAACCTAGACCACGTGGGAAAAACACTAAAAGATGTGACACTAATTGTACATTTTGTATATTTATACAGCAAGGTGACAGTTTTTATTGCCCTTATTTAAAGAAGATCATTAAAACCAGTGCAGGGGGGTGACTGTAACACTAAAAAAGTAATTTGCAGGGCACAGTGCAATGAATGTGATGCATTCTATGTGGGCAAGTCTGTAAATAAACTCAAGCGAAGGATTTCATGTCATCTGTCAGTAATCTGCTCTGGATGTAAAAATAATGCACTAGCCAAACACCTTTCTCTTCATAAAAGACACACAGGTTTTAAGTTCCAGATCCTGGATTGCATAGACATGGGTGATCTTGAAGGAGACATCCCGAATATTCTGGAGAAACATGAACTCATGTGGCAATTAAAGCTGAACTCTTTTAGGAAGCCTGGACTAAACCATTACTGTTCAATTAAAAGTGCACTGGAACTTAAAAAATTGCCACATTGTTTACATGACTAATTGTATTTTATTTTATTTTATTTTATTTTACACATTGGTTTTAAATACCATTTTAAATCAGCTGAAATTTAAGTGTATATTTTGTTTCCATCATCATACATACATTTTTTCTTATTTTTATTTTTTTCTGGTTCTTTTTTTCCACTTTATTCAAAATGATGTGTAATAACAATACTAACTAATTATGCAATTATACAGGTTTTTAGGGTTCTTGTACACAGACCTGAAGAAGTCTAGAAGGATGAAAGCGATCTTTGTTAAGAATAGGTTATGAAAATAGAAATTTATTTTGCATGCAAAATGGATATGTATATATGTATATATATTTTTTGATTGCTAAATGAGCTAAGGTTGATATATTTCCAGCCAAGTAGTATATTGTCTTGGATAAAATCACAGACTTAATAATCTACTTAATAATTTGGTTAAATAAGAGGTACCACATAATTATAAATTTTATTTAAAGTACATAAGGGTCATATATTATTATGACAGCTACTAGGTAGGGCAGGACCAGCTCGAATGTCACACTGATGGGGGAAGGGATGTGAATTTAATATGTGTACCAATGACACTTTGTTTTACAGCACAATAAACCACTCCCATGCCTGATAAAAAGTATATATATGTATATATTTAGAAAGCTTGTGAGAAAATTATTACTCTATTTTTGTTTTACTTGGATCTCTTGTCTGTGTACTTAATAAAGGATTTTCGACTGGAAACACACTGCCTGCCTTGCTTGGATTACTTTCGAATACTTAGTAATGCTGTACAATTATATATTTTCTGTTATTACTTTTTGTTTTGTTTTGACTTAAGATGAGTTTACATTCACTACTTCTACTACTATTGTCTGATCTGATTAATATACAGTGATTAACTAGAAATACATGGACTGAAAATCTTCCACACAGAGAAGTTTCTTACACTGTTGTGTATCACAAGCGCACACACACACACACACACACACACACACACACACACACACACACACACACACACACACACACACACACGCGTGCACACACACACACATATATATATATATATATATATATATATATATATATATATATATATATATATATATATATATATATATATATATATATATATATATATATAAAATTAACCGCACTCAAAAAAAATTGAACGAAGAGAAGAAATTTTAACTAAGAAATGAACTTCGTGACAATAAAAGCATTCAATAAAATAGTAAATAACACCAACAACTCTTGTAGAACTTTAGCACTTTCGTCTTATTTATTATCAAGACTTCTTCAGAAAGACATGTTTCATAAGTATGAGCAACCATTTTCACTTCCTTTATATACATTAGTTCTAGCAGGCCATTTAAATTAACAACAGTTCCTTTCCAATAGAAAAGTGTGAACAAGCAGGGTGCTGTGTGCATTTTCATTAACATTACAATTGCAGTTACATAAGGCAAATTGGTCAGACAGTAATAGCCTTGTGGTGCCGTGTGCATACTAAAAGGGATAGTGTGCAAAAGGGATCGTGTGCAAAAAGGGATTGTGTGCAAAAGGGACTGTGTGCAAAAGGGATTGTGTGCAAAAAAAAAAAAAACAAAAAAACAAAAAACAAAATTGGGGGCCAGGAAAGATGACAGTCATGCTGTGATGATTCTAATATAAACATGTAACTTATGAGTGTTTGCCTCCAAAGGTAAGTAAAGAAGGGAACGGAGGAAGGTGGAGGAGTCAGGTAGAGAGTCCTACTATGCTTTGGCATCGGTGTGTGTGTAGAGAAATGTGTGGGTATGCCACCTGATGGGGGAGTGGGAGGAATGCAGTGTGGACTTGAGGGGGGGGCTGTTAGGGGGCCACCCATGACAAGGAGCCTATGAATAACAGTGTCCCCCAGAAGACTGTCAGTGCAGATGGTACCACCCGTGGGCTGGTTTAGATGGTATCACCCCTTGAATGGCTGCGTGAAAATGTGAGACCGGGGGGTATAGTTGGTGGGGTCAGCGGGGGCTAGCCTGGTGATTGGGAGCATGTGTGTAGGGGGTATGGGGGGTGAAAAGTCAGAGAGAGAGAGAGAGTGAGAGAGCGAGAGAGAGGAAACACATTATATTCACTTGCACAGTTGTAAATCCATAAACACATTAAATCTACTTTCACAGTTCTTCAAACCCTCTTGCACAGTTCTTCAAACCCTATCACATTTCAATCTCTATACCATTTAAGTGCACATTTAATGTTCAGTGTCTCGTTGAGACCTGGATAGACATCAGCTCTCAGTTCTATCTGCCATTTTAATTCCCGGACTTGCAGGAATGTGTCCATGTCCCCTACAAATTCTGTTATTTTTTCCAGCACTGTGAATTTGAATCCTGTGAAGTTTGGGCAAATAGTACTGTGTTTAGCCAAGGCATTCAAACTGTCCTGTTTGTGTATTGCTGCAGTGTGTTCTTTATCTGGCTACTCAGCTTCCTGTTCATTTTGCCGATATAGAAATTCCCACAGTGTTCAGAAAGCACAGTAGACTACATTTTTGTGTTGCAGTCATAGTGGTCATGTAGACCGACAGTTCTGTTGCAGTGCGGAAGGTGACATTGTTTTTTCATATGTGTACACAGGCAACACACTTGCCGCAGTCAGACATTCCAGGTTCTGTCGATACTTCGCTCTGTGGGGATGGGCTTTTATTCCTCTCGAACGCACCACCAAAAGAAGAGGTTCGTTTGGAACAGAAGTTTGGGGATGTCCCAAGTAACTTTGTCAGACCTTTTTCTCCTCCCAAGATGTCCCAATTGTTGGTGAGGACCCCTCTAATTCCAACATATCGGTGGAAATTGGAAGGGAAACTTGACACCAGTCCTTTTGTTCGGTCCGTTCTGTTCCCTTGCTGTGAATCCCTTTTCCAGGATTGGTGGGTACCTGGAGTGTCTGTGCTGTATGATCTCTTGGAACAGGTTGTCCACTAGATACTCTGGGTATTTTCTTTCTAGGAACAAGTTTCTGAGGTAAAACCTTCCTTGATGAAAACCTCGTCCCTAAAATGAGTCTGGATAACCGGATGAATTGTCCTTTTTCAATATTCTTTTTCATGTAATGGGAATGCTCGCTGCTGAACTCTAGATAGTTATTCCGGAAAGTGGGCTTGCGGTAGATGTTGGAGTCAAACTGTCCATTTTCTGGGTCTATAGTGAGGTGGATATCCAGGAATTGAGTGGTGGTTCCGATATGTCCTACCGTGAGGGTCAGGAAGTCCAGACTCTGGAAAAGGGTTTCCAGAAAATTGCTCAGAGAAAGTCTGTCCCCCTTCCAGACAAAAAAGACGTCATCAATATAACGCCTGTACATTATGGTGTTGTTGAACCCGGGTAGTGATTCAACCTTATCCATTTCCCAGGCACTGAGGACTAAGTTTGCATATGCTGGGGCCATTTTGGACCCCATGGCTACCCCTTTCTGTTGGTGGTAAATCTTCCCATTGAATTGAAAGAAGTTATTTCTTAATACTGCTTCTGTTAACCTGCATACAGTATTAATCTTAGTCCCGCTTAGGTTGGAGTGCCTGTTCAGGTACTGTCTGGTGAGGGTCAGTCCTTTGGCATGGGGGATGTTTGTGTAGAGTGCTTCTACATCTAGGGTGACCAGTAAATATTCTCCTCCATCCAGCCTTAGTTTGAAGATGTCATTTAGAAAAGCCCAGGAGTCCTTGATGTAGTATTTGCTGTTCTGTACAATGGGGTTAAGGATGTGGTCCACGTATTGTGAAATCTTTTCTGTTTTGTCCTTCGGTTCGATACCACATGGCGGAAAGGTGGATTTTCAGGGTTCTTGTGAACCTTGGGGATTCGAAAAATTTTCCAAGGCTGGGTGTCATGACCTGCATGAAGTCTTTTTATCTTGAGAGATCTCATCCCTGAGGTACAGTTCCAACAGTAGGTTGTCAATTTGTTTAAAGTTCTGTTGTACCTGGTTGATGTTGACCTTTTGTAGAACTGGTTATTCATGAGGGATGCTTCAAGTGTTTGGATATATCTCTCCTGCTCCATCACTACTATCCCGGATCCCTTGTCAGCCTTCATGATCCGTAGGGATTTGTCCTGACTCAGTTCCTTCCAAGCCTGTCTTTCTTCCCTGTTCAGGTTGTGCCACTTTGCCGAGGGCTTATCAGAAAGGAGTTTCCTGATATCCCTTTCACAGGTACTTATAAAGAGGCTCAGTGCATTGGAGAGTGCAGGAGTGTACAGGATCTTCATGGTAAGGGGTCTGTCGTTATCTTCTGAGCTTTCCTCATCTTCTTCCTCTTCATATTGTTGTATATCTAATTTTAGTTGTAACTTTCTCAGGTAGCACTTGAGGTCCAGGATAACATCCGCCGTGTTGGCTCTCTGCACCGGGATGAAAGAAAAGCCTTTCTTCAGTACCTTATGATGGCTTTCCGAGAAATCTCGTGTGGTGAGGTTAAAGATGTCACCTACCCTGCTGGAGACCTGAAGTCAGTGCTATCAGGTGCTGGTATCAGTGAATGGGGAGGGTGATCAGGGTGGTCCATCCCAGTAATACTAGTACTGTATCCCGTTCCCGCTCCTTCTGCCCCTGTGATTGTTGTTCCCCCTCCTTCCCTCAATATTGTTGGTGTTGTGGTTCCAGTTTCGTTCATTACCCCCAGGACTGAACCTGGTATAAGTCCTGGTTCTGGTTGTGAGTCCTGCTGAAGATAAAAAAACGTTGTTGCTACTTGTGCTGTTGTTGGAAGACTGGTCGTTGATTTGTGGGGTCTGATAAACCCTTTCTTGATTGATCGCACTGTCCGGTGTCCTGCGGTTTGTATTGTTGTTGTCCTCGTTGTTGTCGTGGTGGTCACGTTCACTGGTGTCTGGATCTCTCTGTGTTGGCTGATTCTGGAGAGGCATTTCTGGTCTTGGCTGTCCCCTAGCAGGAGTATGTACCATCATCTGGGAACTACTCCCTGCTAGTGGGCTGGATGTGATGAGGAGTCTATCCACCTCTGGTGTGTTGGGTCCATTTGTGGGTTCTTGTAATTCTGTCGTAGGCCTTAGTTCAGTTGTGGACAACGGATTGTTTGTGGGATATCTGTCTGGCCTTCTCCGTGTGTGTAAGGAGCATGTGGGCCTGATCGGGTATGCTTTTCCTTCCTCATATTGTTTAATGTCCCTAAGCAATTTGCCTTTCTTGCGTTCAATCAGTGCCGCCACATGCCTAGTAATTTTGTGCGGTACATTGTCCCACATTTCCACGAAGTCAATAAATGTAGGATCCTGCAGGATGTGTGTTTGCAGATCATCTATTTGAGACTTGTAGGTGGTCATACTCTCAGTATTACTTTGGATGAGTGCTTTGATAGCTGCTAGCCCAGAGTCATTATATATTTTGACCAGTTCTTTGTGAAGCTGAGAGTTTGGAGTAGTCCTGTTAGGAAATTTGTTACACCTGAGACCCTGTGGGACTATATCCAGTTCTAAACACCTTTCCAGATAGAAGTTGTCATGCTCCAGGTTTTTGTAGGTTTCAATCAGTCTCTCGAATCTGGTAATTAGAGATCTGGCGCTCTGTGAGACCCCTCTGTTTTGACTGTACTCCAGTTGTGCTGTTGTATTCTGGACCGGGCAACGGAAGGGATTAATTTCCGTCTGCGTGAGTATCAGGTCAAGAGCCTGTGTGGTCCTTATTTCTGTCCCAGTTCTGTTGTCAATTGTGGCCCTGGGTCCAGAGTGGTCTGGGGGTTCAGTGCGGTCTCTGGTGATCCTTTCATTTGTAGGTGTTAAATGTCTGCTGTTTAGGTCCTCGAAGAGATCCTGCGCCAAACGAATTCCTTCCGATAATTTTGTAAGAATTGTTGTTGGATCAATTGGTGTCCTGCTCCTGGTTGCTTCTGTCTTCAGTTGGCTACTAGAGCCTGAGTTGGGTGCTATGTTTCCTGCCATACTGTCACGTGGAGTAGAAGACTTATAACTAAAATTAACTGCACTCAAAAAAATTGAACGAAGAGAAGAAATTTTAACTAAGAAATGAACTTCGTGACAATAAAAGCATTCAATAAAATAGTAAATAACACCAACAACTCTTGTAGAACTTTAGCGCTTTCGTCTTATTTATTATCAAGACTTCTTCAGAAAGACATGTTTCATAAGTATGAGCAACCATTTTCACTTCCTTTATATACATTAGTTCTAGCAGGCCATTTAAATTAACAACAGTTCCTTTCCAATAGAAAAGTGTGAACAAGCAGGGTGCTGTGTGCATTTTCATTAACATTACAATTGCAGTTACATAAGGCAAATTGGTCAGACAGTAATAGCCTTGTGGTGCCGTGTGCATACTAAAAGGGATAGTGTGCAAAAGGGATCATGTGCAAAAAGGGATTGTGTGCAAAAGGGATCGTGTGCAAAAAGGGATTGTGTGCAAAAGGGACTGTGTGCAAAAGGGATTGTGTGCATAAAAAAAAAAAAAAAAGGTTGGGGGACCAGGAAAGATGCCAGTCATGCTGTGATTATTCTAATATAAACACGTAACTTATGAGTGTTTGCCTCCAAAGGTAAGTAAAGAAGGAGCGGAGGAAGGTGGGGGAGTCAGGTAGAGTCCTACTATGCTTTGGCATTGGTGTGTGTGTAGAGAAATGTGTGGGTATGCCACCTGGTGGGAGTGGGAGGAATGTGGTGTGGACTTGAGGGGGCTGTTAGGGGCCGCCCATGACAAGGAGCCTATGAATAACAGTGTTCCCAGAAGACTGTCAGAGCAGATGGTACCATCCGTGGGCTGGTTTGGATGGTATCACCCCTTGAATGGCTGCGTGGAAATGTGAGACCGGGGGTATAGTTGGTGGGGTCAGCGGGGCTAGCCTGGTGATTGGGAGCATGTGTGTAGGGGTATGGGGAGTCAAAGTCAGAGAGAGTGGGAGCATGTGTGCAGGGGTATGGGGGTCAAAGTCAGAGAGAGAGAGAGAGAGAGGAAACACATTATATTCACTTGCACAGTTGTAAATCCATAAACACATTAAATCTACTTGCACAATTCTTCAAACCCTCTTGCACAGTTCTTCAAACCCTATCACATTTCAATCTCTATACCATTTAAGTGCACATTTAATGTTCAGTGTCTCGTTGAGACCTGGATAGACATCAGCTCTCAGTTCTATCTGCCATTTTAATTCCCGGACTTGCAGGAATGTGTCCACGTCCCCTACAAATTCTGTTATTTTTTCCAGCACTGTGAATTTCTTGGATTCAAATTCACAGTGCTGGAAAAAATAACAGAATTTGTAGGGGACATGGACACATTCCTGCAAGTCCGGGAATTAAAATGGCAGATAGAACTGAGAGTTGATGTCTATCCAGGTCTCAACGAGACACTGAACATTAAATGTGCACTTAAATGGTATAGAGATTGAAATGTGATTGGGTTTGAAGAACTGTGCAAGAGGGTTTGAAGAATTGTGCAAGTAGATTTAATGTGTTTATGGATTTACAACTGTGCAAGTGAATATAATGTGTTTCTCTCTCTCTCTCTCTTGCACACATGCTCCCTCTCTCTGACGTTTGACTCCCCCATACCCCTACACACATGCTCCCAATACCAGGCTAGCCCCGCTGACCCCACCAACTATACCCCGGTCTCACATTTTCACGCAGCCATTCAGGGTGATACCATCCAAACCAGCCCACGGGTGGTACCATCTGCACTGACAGTCTTCTGGGACACTGTTATTCATAGGCTCCTTGTCATGGGCGGCCCCTAACAGCCCTCAAGTCCACACCGCATTCCTCCCACTCCCCACCAGGTGGCATACCCACACATTTCTACACACACACCGATGCCAAAGCATAGTAGGACTCTCTGACTCCTCCACCTTCCTCCGTTCCCTTCTTTACTTACCTTTGGAGGCAAACACTCATAAGTTACATGTTTATATTAGAATCATCACAGCATGACTGACATCCTTCCTGGTCCCCCAACCTTTCTTTTTTCCCTTTTGCACACAATCCCTTTTTGCACACGATCCATTTTGCACACAATCCCTTTTGCACACGATCCCTTTTGCACACAATCCCTTTTGCACACGATCCTTTTGCACACTATCCCTTTTAGTATGCACGGCACCACAAGGCTATTACTGTCTGACCAATTTGCCTTATGTAACTGCAATTGTAATGTTAATGAAAATGCACACAGCACCCTGCTTGTTCACACTTTTCTATTGGAAAGGAACTGTTGTTAATTTAAATGGCCTGCTAGAACTAATGTATATAAAGGAAGTGAAAATGGTTGCTCATACTTATGAAACATGCCTTTCTGAAGAAGTCTTGATAATAAATAAGAAAAGCTAAAGTTCTACAAGAGTTGTTGGTGTTATTTACTATTTTATTGAATGCTTTTATTGTCACGAAGTTCATTTCTTAGTTAAAATTTCTTCTCTTCGTTCAATTTTTTTGAGTGCGGTTCATTTTAGTTATATGTCTTCTACTCCGCGTGACAGTAGGGCAGGAAACATAGCACCCAACTCAGGCTCTAGTAGCCAACTGAAGACAGAAGCAACCAGGAGCAGGACACCAATTGATCCAACAACAGTTCTTACAAAATTATCGGAAGGAATTCGTTTGGCGCAGGATCTCTTCGAGGACCTAAACAGCAGACCTTTAACACCTACAAATGAAAGGATCACCAGAGACCGCACTGAACCCCCAGACCACTCTGGACCCAGGGCCACAATTAACAACAGAACTGGGACAGAAATAAGGAACACACAGGCTCTTGACCTGATACTCACGCAGACGGAAATTAATCCCTTCCGTTGCCCGGTCCAGAATACAACAGCACAATTGGAGTACAGTCAAAACAGAGGGGTCTCACAGAGCGCCAGATCTCTAATTACCAGATTCGAGAGACTGATTAAAACCTACAAAAACCTGGAGCATGACAACTTCTATCTGGAAAGGTGTTTAGAACTGGATATAGTCCCACAGGGTCTCAGGTGTAACAAATTTCCTAACAGGACTACTCCAAACTCTCAGCTTCACAAAGAACTGGTCAAAATATATAATGACTCTGGGCTAGCAGCTATCAAAGCACTCATCCAAAGTAATACTGAGAGTATGGCCACCTACAAGTCTCAAATAGATGATCTGCAAACACACATCCTGCAGGATCCCACATTTATTGACTTCGCGGAAATGTGGGACAATGTACCGCACAAAATTACTAGGCATGTGGCGGCACTGATTGAACGCAAGAAAGGCAAATTGCTTAGGGACATTAAACAATATGAGGAAGGAAAAGCATACCCGATCAGGCCCACACGCTCCTTACACACACGGAGAAGGCCAGACAGATATCCCACAAACAATCCATTGTCCACAACTGAACTAAGGCCTACGACAGAATTACAAGAACCCACAAATGGACCCAACACACCAGAGGTGGATAGACTCCTCATCACATCCAGCCCACTAGCAGGGAGTAGTTCCCAGATGATGGTACATACTCCTGCTAGGGGACAGCCAAGACCAGAAATGCCTCTCCAGAATCGTCCGACACAGAGAGATCCAGACACCAGTGAACGTGACCACCACGACAACAACGAGGACAACAACAATACAAACCGCAGGACACCGGACAGTGCGATCAATCAAGAAAGGGTTTATCAGACCCCACAAATCAACGACCAGTCTTCCAACAACAGCACAAGTAGCAACAACAATGTTTTTTTATCTTTAGCAGGACTCACAACCAGAACCAGGACTTATACCAGGTTCAGACCTGGGGGTAATGAACGAAACTGGAACCACAACACCAACAATATTGAGGGAAGGAGGGGGAACAACAATCACAGGGGCAGAAGGAGCGGGAACGGGATACAGTACTAGTATTACTGGGATGGACCACCCTGATCACCCTCCCCATTCACTAATACCAGCACCTGATAGCACTGACTTCAGGTCTCCAGCAGGGGTAGGTGACATTTTTAACCTCACCACACGAGATCTCTTGGAAAGCCATCATAAGGTACTGAAGAAAGGCTTTTCTTTCATCCTGGCGCAGAGAGCCAACACGGCGGATGTTATCCTGGACCTCAAGTGCTACCTGAGAAAGTTACAACTAAAATTAGATATGCAACAATATGAAGAGGAAGAAGATGAGGAAAGCTCGGAAGATAACAACAGACCCCTTACCATGAAGAGCCTGTACACTCCTGCACTCTCCAACACACTGAGCCTCTTTGCGAGTACCTGCGAAAGGGATATCAGGAAACTCCTTTCTGATAAGCCCTCAGCAAAGTGGCACAACCTGAACAGGGAAGAAAGACAGGCTTGGAAGGAACTGAGTCAGGACAAATCCCTACGGATCATGAAGGCTGACAAGGGATCCAGGATAGTAGTGATGGAGCAGGAGAGATATATCCAAAGACTTGAAGCATCCCTCATGAATAACCAGTTCTACAAAAAGGTCAACATCAACCAGGTACAACAGAACTTTAAACAAATTGACAACCTACTGTTGGAACTGTACCTCAGGGATGAGATCTCTCAAGACGAAAAAGACTTCATGCAGGTCATGACACCCAGCCTTGGAAAATTTTTCAGAATCCCCAAGGTTCACAAGAACCCTGAAAATCCACCTTTCTGCCATGTGGTATCGAACCGAAGGACAAAAACAGAAAAGATTTCACAATACGTGGACCACATCCTAACCCCATTGTACAGAACAGCAAATACTACATCAAGGACTCCTGGGCTTTTCTAAATGACATCTTCAAACTAAGGCTGGATGGCGCCCAATATTTACTGGTCACCCTAGATGTAGAAGCACTCTACACAAACATCTCCCACGCCAAAGGACTGACCCTCACCAGACAGTACCTGAACAGGCACTCCAACCTAAGCGGGACTAAGATTAATACTGTATGCAGGTTAACAGAAGCAGTATTAAGAAATAACTTCTTTCAATTCAACGGGAAGATTTACCACCAACAGAAAGGGATAGCCATGGGGTCCAAAATGGCCCCAGCATATGCAAACTTAGTCCTCAGTGCCTGGGAAATGGATAAGGTTGAATCACTACCCGGGTTCAACAACACCATAATGTACAGGCATTATATTGATGACGTCTTTTTTGTCTGGAAGGGGGACAGACTTTCTCTGAGCAATTTTCTGGAAACCCTTTTCCAGAGTCTGGACTTCCTGACCCTCACGGTAGGACATATCGAACCACCACTCAATTCCTGGATATCCACCTCACTATAGACCCGGAAAATGGACAGTTTGACTCCAACATCTACCGCAAGCCCACTTTCCGAATAACTATCTAGAGTTCAGCAGCCAGCATCCCCATTTCATGAAAAAGAATATTGTAAAAGGACAATTCATCCGGTTATCCAGACTAATTTTTAGGGACGAGGTTTTCATCAAGGAAGGCTTTTACCTCAGAAACTTGTTCCTAGAAAGAAAATACCCAGAGTATCTAGTGGACAACCTGTTCCAAGAGATCATACAGCACAGACACTCCAGGTACCCACCAATCCTGGAAAAGGAATTCACAGCAAGGGCACAGAACGGACCGAACAAAAAGGACTGGGTGTCAAGTTTCCCCCTTCCAATTTCCACCGATATGTTTGACATTAGAGCGGTCCTCACCAACAATTGGGACATCTTGGGAGGAGAAAAGGTCTGACAAAGTTACTTGGGACATCCCCAAACTTCTGTTTCAAACGAACCTCTTCTTTTGGTGGTGCGTTCGAGAGGAATAAAAGCCCATCCCCACAGAGCGAAGTATCGACAGAACCTGGAATGTCTGACTGCGGCAAGTGTGTTGCCTGTGTACACATACGAAAAAACAACAATGTCACCTTCCCGCACTGCAACAGAACTGTCGGTCTACATGACCACTATGACTGCAACACAAAAAATGTAGTCTACTGTGCTTTCTGCGAACACTGTGGGAATTTCTATATTGGCAAAACGAACAGGAAGCTGAGTAGCCATATTAAAGAACACACTGCAGCAATACACAAACAGGACAGTTTGAATGCCTTGGCTAAACACAGTACTATTTGCCCAAACTTCACAGGATTCAAATTCACAGTGCTGGAAAAAATTACAGAATTTGTAGGGGACATGGACACATTCCTGCAAGTCCGGGAATTAAAATGGCAGATAGAACTGAGAGCTGATGTCTATCCAGGTCTCAACGAGACACTGAACATTAAATGTGCACTTAAATGGTATAGAGATTGAAATGTGATAGGGTTTGAAGAACTGTGCAAGAGGGTTTGAAGAATTGTGCAAGTAGATTTAATGTGTTTATGGATTTACAACTGTGCAAGTGAATATAATGTGTTTCCTCTCTCTCTCTCTCTCTCTCTCTCTCTCTCTCTGACTTTTGACCCCCCATACCCCCTGCACACATGCTCCCAATCACCAGGCTAGCCCCCACTGACCCCACCAACTATACCCCCCGGTCTCACATTTTCACGCAGCCATTCAAGGGGTGATACCATCCAAACCAGCCCATGGGTGGTACCATCTGCACTGACAGTCTTCTGGGGACACTGTTATTCATAGGCTCCTTGTCATGGGCGGCCCCCTAACAGCCCCCCCCTCAAGTCCACACCGCATTCCTCCCACTCCCCCACCAGGTGGCATACCCACACATTTCTCTACACACACACCGATGCCAAAGCATAGTAGGACTCTCTACCTGACTCCTCCACTTTCCTCCGTTCCCTTCTTTACTTACCTTTGGAGGCAAACACTCATAAGTTACGTGTTTATATTAGAATCATCACAGCATGACTGACATCTTTCCTGGTCCCCCCCCCCAACCTTTTTTTTTTTTGCACACAATCCCTTTTTGCACACAGTCCCTTTTTGCACACAATCCCTTTTTTGCACACGATCCATTTTTGCACACAATCCCTTTTTTGCACACGATCCCTTTTTGCACACAATCCCTTTTTTGCACACGATCCCTTTTTGCACACTATCCCTTTTAGTATGCACACGGCACCACAAGGCTATTACTGTCTGACCAATTTGCCTTATGTAACTGCAATTGTAATGTTAATGAAAATGCACACAGCACCCTGCTTGTTCACACTTTTCTATTGGAAAGGAACTGTTGTTAATTTAAATGGCCTGCTAGAACTAATGTATATAAAGGAAGTGAAAATGGTTGCTCATACTTATGAAACATATCTTTCTGAAGAAGTCTTGATAATAAATAAGACGAAAGCGCTAAAGTTCTACAAGAGTTGTTGGTGTTATTTACTATTTTATTGAATGCTTTTATTGTCACAAAGTTCATTTCTTAGTATATATATATATATATATATATATATATATATATATATATATATATATATATATATATATATATATATATAAATTCTGCTTTCACTGGTAGAGTCCACCAACATACTGCATGGTGTTAAGTCTACTTTTGTATACGCGTTTATGTGCATTTAAATATGTATGTAAGTTAATATTTATGTTATGGCGTAAGGTGTTATACGCATGCAAGTTAATATCCTTTAGTGTTGTGCAGTACAGTGTTATATACTTTTAAGTTAATATTCATGTATGTTATGGAGTATTGTGTTATATGCATGTAAGTTAATATTCATTTGCTGTTAGTCTTTTCTTGTGTCTCTTTAAGTTTTATTTGGGAAAAGGAAATTAGGTGTCACCAGCTCATTTAAGTTAAAAAAAAATATTATGACTGTATTCAGACTGCATTCATGCTTGACTTATCCGAGGCAGCTAAGTAAATGTAATGTTGTCTAAGGTTATCCATAGAACGCTTTTCTAAAACTCCACTAGATTATTGAAGGTGGCTGTGTAATATACAATAAGAATCATATTGTTCATATGCTCAATCTTTAGATTTGAAAGTATAAAATATTCATACAGGATTTCAACTACTGTATGATTTTCCATTTTAGCCCGACAAGTTATGCTTTTTTAAGGGATGCAATGTATATCTCAAGCCTTTCTTACAGATTTTCAAATGTGTATTTGAAGAATGGAAGTTCATAAGTCCAGACTTTTAGCTGTTTTGATTTATATAGTCTTCATTTAGCTAAGGCGATAAACAGCATAGGAATTAAGAGGTCGGTGACATTATCGATCATTTTGTTGGTAATAGCTCCTTCGGGACTCTTTTGTAGAAAATGTGCCCATTCAACAAATGAATCTGTCTAGCAATGTTATATAAAAGTAAAACATCTGCTGAGAAATGGAAACCATACCAAGGAATATAACCTGCTGTACTCAGCTTTTAATTTTTAACTTGACAGGAAAACAGTTTGTTTTTTTCACAGCTTTCATTGTGTTACTTTAGTTGGCAGTTGAATAACTACTGCTTGTAGATGTTGTTTTTTCTCATTGAATAGTATAACTTGGCATGGTCGCATTCTGCTAAAGACAAGTGCATGAAAATGCCTGTTCTCAGAAACTGGCTTATCATACGAGTACAATTTTGTGAATGTTTAAGTAAGAAAACAATATATGTATATGCAGTTATTTAGACTATTTTCAGATTTATTAAAAATCCTGCATGTTATTAAGGGTCTATGTTAAATCAGTGAATGCTTAAAATAGCGAACGCTGATTTATCAACCCTTTAACAGCGAAATCTGACAATCTCCCAGGGAAAAAAAAATCACTGGGCCAATTTCGGGATTTTGCCATTTCTTCCACTGTTGTGCAATCTCAGAATTGGTATATTTAAGTAGGGGTGTGTGTGTGGGGGGGCTTTATTTAGTGTTTTGAAGTTTTTTTGTTTTTTTTTGTGGAACAGCGATTTTTTTTTTCCATGGGAAAAAAAATTGCTGTTCTGTGTGTTCAGGCTTTCAAGCTTTCACTTTTAAAGGGTCAATAAATCAGCGTTCGCTATTTTAAGCATTTACTGATTTAATATAGACCCAGTAAATCGGTGTTCGCTATTTTAAGTGTTCGCTGATTTAATATAGACCTGTTATTAACTAATTCTAGTATGGCATTTATTACCTTATAATATAATGCCAAGAAACATGTTTTCTAACAGTGGCAAAAACTGCATACACTCAAGCAAAAAAAAAATTCCAGATATTTTTCTATGCTGTACACAAACATTTATTCATTCACATATTTATTTATTTAATGGGTAAGTTGACTTGTCTGGAAATCTTTTTTGTCCATGACTCAAGCCAGAAGGATTTCAGTTTTATTTATTTGTTTACTTATTTATTTCCTGATACATGAACACATTTATGTATGAGCCTTTTTCATGGTATGATGTCAACAGTACATACTTCACTTAATGCATTCACAGATGAATCTTAAAACAATGACATAAAAGTGTTCTAACTAGAATCTGCTGTGATGAGTGCCAACAAGGTAATGATTTGAAATGCCTGAATCCACTAGAGCAAGTCATCAAGTATGGAAACTGAATGACCAAAAGGTTTGACTTACATATACTAAGTCTGAGATGCCAGTTCTTGGAATATTCCTTTTGTCCAAGATATGCTGATCTCAGAGTTAGTATATATAAGTTCAGGGGCATGGGGGGGTGCAGGGGGATTGCCCCCTGCAAAAACAAGTTTAAAGGAGAAGAGTGATATTTGAAATTCACTTTTCTCTTGTGTTTTTGGTCTTTTTTTTTCAATTTATTGGCACTTGGCTTTTCGAGTGTTGACGTTTCAGTAGTGTGCTATGCTAAGAACTGTAACACACTTTAAAAAAAACATTATGGCCCTAAAATTATTGATTTATAAGACATGTTTTTAGAAAAAAATAATGAACAAAACAAGGAGAAACTGTACTATATCTTAATACCTCTACAGCTGTGATTCTCAAACAGTTTTACAAATATTTGTTAGATATGAATATCTTAAAAATGTCTGCATTTTTGTCAGACAAGGGCACTTCATCTGTATACTCATTTTGTTTACAGTGGTGAGGACTGTATTCAGCATTGCGTATAAATCTGCCCTAGTTTTAATAAACATAGTGCACAGTTACATAACAACATTATGCACACTGTGTTTAGTACACTGCCAGGGGGGTCCCAGTGCTTCAAAGGTGTGAATCATGCCAGTCCCCAGCACCATATAACAGCTTTTCCATCTTACTGAATGCTGTACAAGACTGCCTACAAGTAGGCTGGCAGGCAGCACTGTCTATTATGATAGTGCTGCACTGTGTTTCACTGTAATGCAGTTAACATAAAGTAGCCTGCCTTGCTTAGTCGTTACATGTTGCTCCTTGGTAATTCATACTGTACCTTAGAGAATGGGTGACCTGTGCATCAGCACCCATACTGGAGAACATACATTCTTCAGCAGGGTGTTAATGTACAGGTAATGCCTACTGAAAAATTAATCCACCACTATGCTGCCGTGGGGCTTGGACTGAAAGAAAGCTAATTCTTGACATTATTTTATGCTGGCTAAGCAATGCTTTTGCTGTTTAATGAGGAATTAAAACAGAAAATAGAAAAGTATGTCTGTGTGTGTTTGTTTGTATGTGTGTATGTGTTTGTGCGTGTTCGTGTGTGTGTGTGTGTGCGTGTGTGTGTGTGTGTGTGTGTGTGTGTGTGTGTGTGTGTGTGTGTGTGTGTGTGTGTGTGTGTGTGTGTGTGTGTGTGTGTGTGTGTGTGTGTGTGTGTGTGTGTGTGTGTGTGTGTGTGTCTATGCATGAAAGTGAGAATGATATCAATCAAGCCATTGTTTTACACTCGCTAAACACTGCTTTTGTTGTTTAGTGACAGTAAAATTAAAAGAAACCTAAAAAAAGAAAGAAGCGTATGTGCATATATGTGTGTATATATGTTTAGGTTTCTGTCTGCATGTGTGAGTGTATGTATGCTTGTTTGCATGAAAGCATGTGTGTGTGTGTGTGTGTGTGTGTGTGTGTGTGTGTGTGTGTGTGTGTGTGTGTGTGTGTGTGTGAGTGTGTGTGTGAGACAGAGAGAGACTGATCAACCAGTGGTAGCAGCAGTTAATAGGTTTGCATACCTCTCAACCTCTTAGTTCAAGAAATCTGGGCAAAGCCTAACATAATCAGGGGACACAGGCGCAAAAATAGGAACAGATTTTAAATGTTCCTCTTATAAAATTAGAAACTTGCTTGAATAACAGGATATGTGTTAGCATACATTTTCTGAAGCACAAATGTGTTTATTTGTGTGTGTGTGTGTGTGTGTGTGTGTGTGTGTGTGTTTGTGTGTGTGTATGTGTGTGTATACGTGTGTGTGTGTATGTGTGTGTGTGTGAGAGAGAGTGAGATTGATCGACCAACGGAAGCAGCAGTTAAGGGGTTTACATACCTCTCAACCTTTTAGCTCAAGAAATCTGGATAAAGCCAAAAATAAAGGGGGAACAAAGGCTCAAAAATAGGAACAGATTTTAAATATTGCTCTTATAAAATTAGAAAGTTGCTTGAATAACAGAATTTGGGTTATCATGAAACTCAAATGTATGTCATTATTTAGTGACTTCAATCCCCAATGACTATCAACAAACCACACATTTGTAGGAGTAAGGGACCAAAAAAATGAAGTAAATGTCCGGATATTTTTGAAAATGTTATATTCTTGATGTAAAATACTTCCTCCAAGATCATTTGAATATACTACAGCAAATTTGAAACATTAGGTCTAGGAACTATTTTGCATCAAAAATATATAAAAATAATATAGTAATAAAAATAAATAAGTAAAACGCAACAATTTTACAGACAGACCATTCTCTAAGCACAATAATGCCTTCCAGGGTGTTTGTTACTTTGTAAATAACACCCCTGGGTGGGGGTTATTTACACACTAACACACACCTTGTTGGGTGAGTCTGCTTCTTGTTGTCTGGTGAGTGGACATTGGCGTGAAAGTGTTGGTGGTGTCGAGATGTGCATTGGTGTCTGTTTCATCTGTTTTTCTAACAGGGTGGCATAGAGTGGCGTAAGTTGGGGCCTGGAACAGTGATCGAGCTGACATGGAATGTGGGAAATGTAATTTTGTTCTGTTTTTCTTTTGGAATGGACTCCATTGTAGGTGGCGGAGGTTGGAGTGATAGAGTATGGAGAAGGACATGGTCTGGATGGTAGTCTGTGGTGTCAGCAGAGAGGAAAGACTTGGTGGTTTCTGGTGATGGTGTGGTCAGTGAGGCTGGTCAGACCTACAGGTAGAAGTGATAGACTGTGGTTGGAGAGGATCAGAAGGAGGAATGTTAAACTGGAAGTTGCTATAGATGGTTGGGACTGCAGGTAGCATCAGTTGACTGCAGGTAGCGGTGATTGCACTGATGGAAAAGGACTATTTTTATAATGTTGACCAGTTGGCTCTTGACTGTTGTTGTGTTATTTTCTTTTTTGTTTACTGTTACATGTAATTGTGTTGTGATGTTATGTTATTGTGCATGAGCTTGGAGGAATGTAATTTTATTCAGCTGTACTCCGTATGGTTGAATGACAATAAAGTTTGCTTTGCTTTTTGCTTTATATTACTGTGCTGTGGTCTGCCATCATGCCTAACTATGATTTATATTTAAATCATTAAGCAGGAGGATGGAGGAGTGGTTATCCCCATGCTTTATTAATCTGGGTTCTGGTAGTGAGTGAGGTCCCATTGGTAAGAGCTCATTAACATTACTGTCTGAGGTGGGACAAGGTGGTAGTGAATCAGCTCCCATTGGTGAGAGCTCACCAGCATCACTGTCTGACGGTGGGACAAGGTAATTTGTAGTAGAAGATTTACCTACACAGTATTATTATTTAATTGTATTTAACACTTATTTAATGGGAAAGTCTGATAGGTAATAAATTCTCATTTTCAGCAGATGCTCGGGGAAAAAAGCTCCAGAGAATTAGGCAACATGAAATAAAACACAAGTGCAAATGTAATTAAAAAAGCATATATACATATAGTTTGATAGTGGAATACATATGATACAATAAAGCATGAGGAGACATCAGAGATGTAAAAATAAAAATAAATAAAAACATGATGATTAAATATGACAATAAGTATATACAAAAGTATTAGAAGTATAGTCTAATATTCTAGGGAATAAAAATAAAAAGATACAAGTACATCCTAAGATTGAGGACAGGGCAGGTGTTAAAAGGGATAGATAGATAGATAGATAGATAGATAGATAGATAGATAGATAGATAGATAGATAGATAGATAGATTTCTTGATGAAAGAAGCCCCCGGATTCACGAATCCTTCGTGTAAGACTTAATAAGTCTTACTCGGAGGCTGCAGTTGAAAGGTATGATGTCAGCGTGCCATGAATAGTCATGAGGGCACGCTGACTCAACCGTAAGTCTTACACGGACTGTGTAGGAAAGCAGGGGGCATGTCCGACTGCCGAGCAGTCTAAATGTCCACGCCCCTGCAAGGTTTGGAAAAGTAAAATGAAATTACACAAGAGTGAGTCCGCTCAAATGTCCTTGCACCCAACCCCACACTCCCTGACATTGTAAACCCCCATCACAGTTATAAAAAGTAAAACATTAATTTTATTTTTTTTAAATTCCCGAAATAGCTGCCCGTATTTGCACGTGTGTGCGCGGGTGTGCCCATTGCTTAGCTGTAGTTAGCAATTCCAACATGGAAGAGCATAAGAAAGAATGTTTATGCAAATCACACCAGATAGCAATAACGTAATGGTAGAGTGTTCACACAAAGCAGAGGCATTCACGGTTTGAGTCCCACCACTCTCCATCTTATTTATGTTCTAAATCAGTATATGGAATAATACCTGACAAATATGATTAAAATATTAGTAAAAAGCAGAGAAATGGCCAATGTATCAGTGAACAAAATATATATTTTTAAAGGATCCTGATATATAATTGCTTGCAGTTAAGCAGCGCTTTACCCAGCGCAATAAAGTTGCCCATAGTTTAATAGCGCTTTACCCAGCGCAATAGAGTTGCCCAAAGTGTAAGAGTGCTTTACCCAGCGCAATAGAGTTGCCCAAAGTGTAAGAGTGCTTTACCCAGTGCAATAGAGGTGCCCATAGCGAAATAGCGCTTTAACCAGCGCAATGTGTTTGTGCGGACGTGCGCGCCGTGCCAACCAGGGCACCGTGGAGCAACATAGAGCAAAGTTGCTTAAACACAGCCACACCCCCTAGCCTGTCTGGACAGTATGAAAATAAAATGAATGACAAGGTTTGAACCCACAACTCTGTGCATCATAATCAAAGTACAGAACCACTAAACCATGACAACTTAGGAGAAGCAGCCACTGTTAACATACATATACTTAGTAATGGTAGATTAACCATTACTAAGCAGGTCTGCAGTCAGCCAAGAATTTTCAAAAACGGCCAATCACAAAAAAGTGCGGGGAAATGTGGCATATTTAAGCCCCATAGGCGGGAATACTCGCCATAACTGATTGTAGCTCACATCTGCAGTTAGAATGGCTGGTGCTGGAGAGGGTACACGCTTCCGAGCGCAACGTTGGGGCATCGAGGAGTCGAAATACATGATTTGGCTCCTTGTCCACCATCATGAATCAGGACTCCTGCAGGGCCAGTCCCAAAGGACGGAGTACAAGGCAGAGGCTTGGAACCAGTTAGCTCATGACCTCACCAGTGTCACAGGCATTCCTCGGACTGGTGAGCAGGTCCGTCACCACCATGCAGACCTGAAGAGACGGAAGCAGGACCACCTGAACCAATGGATACAGGAAGCCCGTGGGATGCAGGATGCCCCACAACTGAGTAGGTAGCCATGGAATGCAGTATGTAAGAATTTATAATTGATTCTGTGTAACGGATAGGTATGTCTCAATATCCCTTTATTTACTTTACAACTGCAGGTGACCGTGCTGTGAATCAGCAAGCCTATGCAGATAGGCTGCTAAGGCTGCGCCACCAGGCAGGTTAGTGATTATTCTGCATGTATTGTTATATAAAATAGGGGAGAGAGCATGAAATAAAGTGTTGTAGTCCAATAATACAGCCATAAAATGGCCTGAATAAGTCCTCTGCATATACTGTCAGATAAAAATGTCAGAGAGCCAGAAAAAGAGTGTAATAACCCATTAAAAAAGGTAACATATGTCCGGAATAATATCTCTGCAGGTACTGTCATATAAAATAAGTGAGTGAGCCTGAAAAAGAGTGTTTTAACCTATTAATAAAGGTATAATATGTCTTGAATATGTCTTCCATATGCACCGTTATAACAAATAAAGGAGTAAGCCTGTGGAAAAGTGTGTAATGTCATTAATAAAGGTCTAAAACCCGGAGTGTGTCTGTGTCACTTAGTTTGAAATGTTGTTATACCCTTGCATTATACAAATAGTACTGTTTTAAAAAGTGCTGGCAACCCAGAGTTGTGCATTCCCATATAAAGTGGGTAATGGAAGTGCTAGTAGCTGTGAAGCATATATACAGTCCTCAACAGTCAGTTACTGGCTGGCATGCATAAGTAAATCTGGCACACGAGTAGCACGTTAATTTGTTCCCCAGAAATGTGAGTGTGTGTCAAGAAATGCAGGGTTCTGTACAAATTGAAGTGAAAATGTCATGTGAAAACATCCAGATATGTAGATAAAGAAATATAAATGCAATCAAGGAATATGTAGCAGTAACATCTGCATCTTGGATAGTTAGTATGTCAGATATAGGTCAGGCATATATTGAACTAGCCAAACCCATTACACAACCTAATGCATGGTGGCAAGTGTAATAATACATGTAGGGGATATACACTTGCAGTCACTAGGAATGTAGTGTAGACTAAAAGTAATTATAAGATGTTAATCGAGTTTTTTTTCTACAACTTACTGTATGTGCATAAACCATGCAATTCCACACCTCAACAGGTATGTGTAATCTTAAATATTTGTTGGGACATATGTCCTATTGTTCTATAAATATTTGCATTCACGTTGATGCATGTGCCACAGTCATGATGGCCTGTTGCTACCAAACATCCCTGCATGCTGTTGGAATATTCACTGTCGTTCAATATATGCATGTGTTATGCTTGCTGTTCAACTGTTGGAACCTTGGTGTGCTGGGTTAATGGAAATATTACTGCATGCTGTTACAACTAATCTGGAATGATGTTGTTTATGTTGTAATTAAACACACCTAATCACAGAACGTATGGGAAGGCCAGTCCCAGCAGATCCACCTGTCCCTCCTCAGCTGGTGAGTGCACCTGGCACCAGCAGGTCCGGTGCCCAGCCTGGGCTTCCCTCCTCCATTGGTCATGTGCCACCTTCGGGTGGAAGCGCTGTAGGGGATGTAGCTCATCCCCCCGTGCAAACGTGGGTGGAAAAGGGCCACCTGTCACCCTTCGAAGAGTCGTGGCTGTGGTGCGTAGGGAGATCCAGCGTTCAGTCACTGATCCCCTATGCCAGCTCGAGGCGAGAGTGGCGCATCTCATGGGTGAGCCTGCCCGTACTACACAGCCCCCAGCACAGCCACCCTCGGGGCTGTGAAGGTGCAGTGGTGACTGCCTATGGGTGGGGATCTCAGTTCCACTGTTACCATCTGTGGGCTCATGGGCTTGCGATTTCCAAACATCCAACCCCATCAATTGTGTTCACGCACCCCATGTGTCATACACCGCCCCTGTATGCATCTTGTCTGTCTTGTCTGTTTACCTCCCCAACCTATTTTCCCGAACATACCTACTTCCTCTACCTCACTTTCCACTCTCACCTGAAAAAAAAAAAAAAAAAAAAAAAAAGGGCAATCTGTACCCACAAAAAAATTATGCCCCATACATAGCTGCCCATTTCGCACACATGTCCATTGGACATGTAAACTGATAATTATAATTGGCAGTACAACATACTTTGTTGTCCTCACCTCTCTCCCAGGGGTGGATGGTTTCAATTTTCACTCCAAATTTATTGCATATGCACAGCTGTTGCTGGTAAAGAAATGGGCAGCTATGGACCTTCCCTACACCCGTCCTGCACATTCCGAGCTTGTTTACCTACTGTCTGTCCCTCTTTGTGCCCCCTTTTTCACCACTTTCCTATCTCCCTATTTTCTTTTCTTTAAAAGAAATTAGCACGGGAGTTAGCGGGAGTAGGCACTTTTAAGCAGTAGTAAGCGGGTTTAAGCGAGTGTGCATATGTGTGCACTTAGCTAAGTGTTGCACAAACCCACGCAAACCCACTTACAACTGTTTAAAAGTGCCTTAGTCACTCTATGGAAGGGCCCTTGTTCTGCTCAGTAGCAAAAGAAAAGACCTCTGCCCATCTCGAACCCCAGACCATTGACACAATAGACTGCATGAATTACCACTAAGCCACAGCAGATACACAAATAACTTGGTGCTGAAATAAATATGTCATGCATTACAATGAGGGAATGTAAATGGAAATTTGGAATGGTATGACACAAAACGTGTTCTGTGGGTCTTTACCAGCAGTTGTTGTGGAATTGCATGACATGACTGTGAAAAGAGAACCAGCCATCCAAGCAGGGAATAATGTTACAGTAGCACCTTACAAACACCACACAGTATCAGACCAGGATGAATACTGGCAAAGTTGAATAGGGCAGAGGCCAGACACCCCAACTGTGACTGCTTTACAGAGATGTCCCTGATTTGTAAACAAATGTTAGCTGTGCCCCACTGAATCACTCTGGAAAGTACTAACTTTAGGCAGACAAGTGTGGAATCACACGTAATGAATAATGTCAATAGGTGAGAGTAGACACTGCTTGCACGTCAGAAAAGGTGTAGGTATACATATGCTCTGATTCCCAAGAAAGTCTCAACTGCAATATGTCTGTAATATATTGCAGGTGTATCTCACAAATATGTACCTTTCACTGAGGCCGTTCAAATATATACCTGAGAGTATCTGAGGCCTGGCAGAGGCAGAAACACACAGGCATATCAGCATTACTGCTGTTACACACTCTGCAAATAGCTTTGGAAGGAGTTCCACAAGCATGCCCTTATGTAGGAGTACAACACAGAAATATCACAGGATGTAGCCATGTATTGCTAGCAACCAACTGTGACAATGTCAATATGCCAGTGCTGAAAAGACTGGTGTGGTGCACTGACAAAGTATAATAGGCTAACCTCTAGCTACTATCTGGATATGTCCACAGGTGTGAGCTACACAGACAGACTACTTGCCTTGATAGACTAACAGGTACACAGCAACCCTGTATGTTCAGCAAGATAAACCTCACATGATAATAA
Source organism: Protopterus annectens (assembly GCF_019279795.1). Classification (NCBI taxonomy): domain Eukaryota; kingdom Metazoa; phylum Chordata; order Ceratodontiformes; family Protopteridae; genus Protopterus; species Protopterus annectens. Next base: position 556,755,537 of record NC_056725.1, read on the forward strand.
AAAATGCTCTTTGCAGTTCTGCACCCCTACCCAAAGGTACAACACACCTGTGTATTCAGTCAAAAACCAGGGTGTAGGTAGGCATACCCAGTACTGAAATATGTCCAGTTGTGTTGAGCAGCCTGTGCTAATGTCAACACAAACAAACCACAAACTGTTCAGAAGTGAGTAGCAGTTCACAAACACTGCATGTGCCACAGGAATACAGTGCGATAACCACATTTGTATGGCAGTTAAATGTCTAATTCAGAAAGAATGTACATACTCCCATGTATCCTGTGTTAGCATTTGGAGGGGTGAGTACATGTCTACACTGAGAAGTGTGTACTGGAAGCAGCAACATTCAGGTTTGAGTACAACATGCATATCACTGGCTACAACCCTAGCTTCAGATAAGAGACATATACCAACCTTCTGACTGACACAACGGTGTCCAGAACAAACAAGCATGGGCCCCACCTTGGAAAGCTGAAAGGGTATGCCTACCTAACCTAGCATTTTATAGCAGTGGGCTGCAATCACAGTGAGTAATGCAATCACCACACAGCAGGCTGCATGCAATTACTGAATGGTGGGCAGCAATTGGTGCAGAGGCTGTCACATGCACAAGTGCAGATACCTAGAAAAGCAGGCTGTACCTGTTATCTATAGAGAGAGAGAGAGACATGGGGCCATATGTACTGCAACAGGTGTGTAATGACTAAGGCATGGACTGTAGACAATTGTTGATACTGCAGTGCCATTTCTACTTTCCAAAACACTGTACCCATTAACTACCACATAGGTAGAGATCTACCCAACACCGAAGGTGTGATAAGGGAACATGGGACACAGGTGGACAGTAGCCACCTCTTTGATAAAGACAGTGCCACACTAGACCTGTAATCTGTCTGTGTGGTATGTGTCATGACAACAGGTGTGTCATCTAGGGAAATATAGGTCAGTGTTCCCCTCTACTCATCACAATGCCCTGTGTGGTATGTACCTCACATGACAACTAAAGCAGGTGGAAAGGCCACAGACATACCTCACAAAGGGTAATACTGGCAGCAAACAGATGCCCTATGCAGACTGACTCACAAAACCACATCTAGACTGTATTGCATACCGGCCACACAGATGTGACCTCTGCCGGACATACAGAGGTATGTCACACCCATAGCTGGGTGACAACCACCATGGCAACATATCACAATCTCTCCAGGATACACGCTCTAGGGCCCTAAACCTCGTCAACTCACTAAACAGCACATGCTGGAGGGATAGGTTCCTATCTCAGAGATATGCCATACACTGGAATAGACCACCTAGCAATCGCAAACAAGGCTCCTCATTAGCAGTTGTCATAAATACACCTGATGATTGTTTGGGAGATTGGTAATACACCCCAGGAACCCCCTCTGTGGTTCTGGTCGGCAGGGGCAAATGAAATCAAAGTACATATGTGTCAAAGGCCAGGCTAGGCTGCTCTAGGCCCTAGGGCCAATAGCATATTACCTACCTATGACACTATGCACTCACACATGTACTCAATGCAATACCTGCTATGTGAGGTTGAATAAGTGTAACGCTGAATGTGTGCGAGGTCTGTAAAGGTGTGATAGGTTAGTGTGAAGTTGTAGCTGACATGGTAGTGTCTATCCTAGCTGTGAAGCCAGCAAAATATGTGTATTGTACTGTTAGGCAGACATAGTAGTATGGCATACGATGTGACGTGGTGTCTCATTGTAGGCTAAAGCAATACATGTATGCTTAGTGAGTGGTACTGCTGGTGAATCCAACTCCCATATGAACTGTAGTACTACCTGAAGCTGTAGGCCTAAACAACACAGTATGGTGCGTGTTCACATTGCTTGGAAACAATGTCTTGTGTGTTTCCTGTAGTCTGCACAGAGGACAAAATTGAGGCATAAGGGTTTGTAAGTACTGGCATACAGTACTGTATGGTACACAGGTAATGCTCATCTGTGTTGGCGTACAATGGTGCATTGTATGTTTGTCTGATGTGTGTGTAATTATGCCTGTACCGTGGCTGTAATCATATGTGTGTTACAGGGTATATGTGTGTATCCAGCAACATATATACTCTGTTACAGCAGTGTGCCACCTATAGTAACAACTGTACACATATGTTAGGCACGGCTATGGCATCAATGACTAGGGTGGTTGACTGGTACTGCTGTAACTGTACTTTACATTCATTGCAATGGATGACATCTCTGTTCATGCATTGGCGTAATATATACCCCTGTGTCGAGGTTGTGCATTGTGTCACAAACAGTGTACCGGGTACTGTTGTATAGTGGTGTGATATATAGAGTGTGCCAGGCACTGTTAGTCAGTTGTGGCCTGAGAACCAATAAGTGATATTGAACGTGTGTAACCTCTGACAGACAAATGGATGGTATATATGTCAGTAAAGTGATATCTGTGGTTAAAGGTGTAAAGTGTGCCACAGGACTCGCTCACACATATTGTTCATATCTTTTTCAGCCAGATGGCCCACCAACACAACCCGTCATACACAGCAGTGGAGGAAGATGAGATTTTGCAAAGCCTGGTGCAGCAGTACACAATGCTGTTTTCCCAAAGCAGCCAGCACCAGCAGGAGCGGATTTCACTGTGGCAGGATCTTGTTCATCAGGTAAATGGCATAGGCATGCATAACTGGACATATGAGCAGGTACGCCATCACTGCAGTGATTTAATTAGACATGTCCGGCGGCATGCATCTGATATCCAAAGACAACAGCTTGCCACAGGTGGTGGGGTGGCCATTCATCCCCCCCTCACCAGAGTGGAGGAGCTGCTCCTAAGCGTGGTGGCTCCTGGACAACAGCAGCAACCACCTCTGACATGTGTTATCATGGAGGCTGGAGCCACCCAGCATGTTCACATGGAGCGAGCAGGTAACATGCCCTATCTGTAGACTACAGTTAACTGTATTGTTAGATTATGTCTACGTGAGATGTGTACTGTGTGTTTAGCAGTTGTGCTGCCTAGTGTTGTGCAATACTGATATTTGGAATATTATCTCTACACCTGTGACTGTTGACTGTTGTTCTACTGTAGTTTAGCACACCCACTGTTGCAATGCCACAGTTGTGGCCACTGATGAACTCTCTCATATTCTCGTAGGTCCCCCTGGTGTGACAGCAGGGCAGACGATCCATACTGGTGAGTGTGGTATAACTGCAATATTGGTAATGAAATGTGCATGTCATAGGTGAGGTGTAGGCCATGTACAAATAACACACCTACGCATAATGCATGTCGTGCATGTTTGCTGTAAGACGTTGCACAGCTCAGTAATGTCAGTAGCTACCTCAATGACATGCAATACACAGAGCATCAGACACAGTTGTGGCAACACCGTACTGCACATTGGATAGGCATAGTTGTTACAGCTGTACACAACATAACACATTTATCATACGCAGTACACAAAAACATGCTACATATGGCGTTACCACACACCCACTGTAACTTCACACTTCAGTATTCAAAATGTCATCCACACACACATGATGTACCTCAGGGGTAGAGGCCTATCATGGGGCTGTGCAACACTCTTCAACACATAACACAGTCATGTTAGGCAATGCTCCCTATTGGGCACCTCAGACACCCATGTACAAAGTGGCTGTGTAATTGTGAATGTAGCCACAGCACTGCAGTTCAGGTGCAGCATGCTAAGCGGTGGTCTGTCACACATTAGTAGCCGTGAGTGACCACAAGATGCATGATGATGATGGCACATGGTACAACACCCCATCCAGTTACAGTGACCACAGTACTACACATAGCAGTCATTGCTTTGCACCTCAATGTTGTGTGTGTGCAAACATATGCACCTATACACAATATGCATAGCATGTTGTGTGTGCTTACATATGCCAGTATACACAATATGCACAGCAGTCTCCATCTGTACAAAGTGTTACATATATGTCCTGGAATGCTATTGGGTGTATAGGTCACATGACACACATTGGGTATGTGTGGTGTTTAATGTTGCAGTCGTATAGCATGCCATGTCATGGCTGGCACCGACATATCTGCAATATGTCCTACACTCACCATAACCACTGTACAATGGCCATGTTGAGCATTGGGATTCCCTCACGTCTACATGCACCACTCATCCCGTGTGTGTACATAGCATGCATGTGCTACACCTGTGACTACTATTATCTGCTATGGGACACAGACACTGTAATCATACATGGCAATCTATCTGTCATACAGATAACACATGCAGCCATGGTATGTATACCTGTGAGTGATGGTGCACAGGACATTGCAGAGCTGATAATACATGCACAGCAATATTGTGTCCATGTATACATTGTGTTCCAGGGTGTAGCCAATCACTGAACAACTACACACATGCATCAAAGCCATGTATAATGTTATTAAATAGGGCCGTCTACACTTGCACTGCATGGTCTTGAATAACACATATTCTGCATGCTGACACGTGTGAAGTGACTGTTTGCCTTGTGATACTGTCACCCACCTTCACCCACTATTGAGTATGTGTTGGATTGCTGGTGTGTGTGTGTGTGTGTGTGTGTATGTACTGTAGTGAGGAGTGTATTTGTGTGCATGTGTGCATTTGTTCATGTGTTCATGTGTGCATGTGTGCATGTGTTCATGTGTGCATGTGTGCATGTGTTCATGTGTTCATGTGTTCATGTGTGCATGTGTGCATGTGTTCATGTGTGCATGTGTGCATGTGTGCTAACATCATGTACAGATTGTAAAGTGTGTTTCCTGTCTTCCTCTCACAGGTGTTGAGTTTGGGGTGGCTGAAAGCAGCAGGGAACCTGAAGTCACTGTCACTAATAGTGGAGATGATGAGACATGTATTCTGGTGCAGGAAGGTTTGACAGGGTCTGTTGTTGGTCCACCAATTGACAGTACACAGCGTTCAACCCCATCTATGTGCACACTCATACTGCCAATACATCCCTCATCACCAATGGCCTTAGCTGAGGGACAGCATACAGTTGGCATTGACCAGGAGAGTGTGGTACCCATGGCACTTGCATCCCCTCACAGAAGCCATAGCTGGATTCCTGGAATGGTACCACATAGGCGGATGTCCAGGGGTTCTCGGGGAGCACCACTGGTCATATTGCCCCTGGCAGATGTGCCCCCAGAGGTATTACAACCTCCAGTATGTTCTGGGCTGTAATGCAGGCACAGGCATGTATGGAACGGTACACCAGACAGGGACTAAGGGCGCAGAGGGCCCATTACACCGCTATCAATGACAGCATCCGTGACCTTGCCGGTGCCATCCGGAATTACACAGAGGTCATTAATAGACATTGGGGGGAGACATTAGATGCTCTCCACAATGTGTTTTCCATGAGCAAGGACCGTGCGGGACGGTTGAGACGTTGACGCGGATGCATGTCAGCAATAGCAACAGCAACAGCTGGCAGTCATTGCGGACGGCACACAGATCACAGCCACTCCTGTAGTGGCAGTACCAGCCCCAGCAATGCTGGGGCTGGCCTGTCCATTGACCATCCTAGTAGACCACGTGCACATGGCTCTGGCCAGTCCCAGCAGGGACATGGGTCCAGTCATCATACCTCTGCCTCTGATGATAGTACCCAGTCAGGGTTGGTACCCGATACTGCCCGTAGCACCCCTGCCAGGCACAGGTACTGTGTCCATGGCCAGAGACAGTGATCTGTACAGCCTAGCAGGTACAGTATGTGGCTGTCCCACAACCTCCCGTATATGGCAGCCACATGGTGGAGCTGTGTGCATGCAGACACACACACACATTAACCAAACAACTAGGGTCCACACATACACACACACATTACATCAACATTGGCCCATGCTGTACTGTTGTCCCTTACACATACACACACACACACACACACACACACACACACACACGTCGATTGGATGGGTCAATGTCGGGCTCTGGCAAACCAACAACACACCCTGTGCATATGATGACACCTGTGCCACCTCCTGTCATCTGTAACATTGATGCAGGAACAGGCTAACATGGTTCTGATGCACAGGGTGACATTATAGCAGTGTAGCAATGTTAGCAAGTTGTCAACAGGAAAGTGTAATGATATCCTTGTAGGTATATCAGAGCAGGCATTATGCATCACAGCTCTGATTGTCAATGTAGCATTGTTTACACCAGTGTTAGGTCTGAGTATGTATTGTCCACCCATATGCCACTTGGCTGAAGTGTACAGTGTTGCCAGCATGTGCTAGTGAGTGGACAGTACGTGTGTGATGTGTGCATCATAGATTAGCAGGTGTACATCTGTGAACATGGCGGGTGCATACTGTCTGCATGTACGTGCATAGTGGACACATGGGACGTGTGACATACCCTATTGTACACATTGTTAACATCTCGTACTATCTTTCGATGGCCAGTATGCATTCTACTACAGATATGTGCTAACATGGGTACACATGTGTGTATGACATGGGTTGACATTATGCTGTGGGTGATACTGTTAATATCTGTCAATGATTTGCAGTCTGGTAGTATACACAACCTCAACAGCATGACTATAACCAATCATTAGATGATGTCCTGACAAATGACACACAGTTGTAGGGAACTCAGTAACAGTTGGATCCTTCCAGTACTATACTATAACAGTAACCAGTGGTATTGACCGCCACTCATTCCTGGGACCACACCTGTTTGGCATATAGCCCTCTTATGTACATGCAAACACACTAGGGATATGTCCATCCACATCTGGAAATGCATGCATTGGCCTACAATGCATTCCCTGGATGGGACGCATATCTTACACAAGGGTATCATACAGACAGATACCTGTTGTCCAATACATGCTGTATAGCATTAAGCCGACTATGGCATAGTCATCCACATTTACTATACATACTATCCCAACAGTACCACATAGGTGGTAGCCCTCAACATGTATGTTGGGTACCAATGTGTACATATAGCCACGTGTTTTGTCATCTGTCCCTTGGTATCCACATATCCATAGGATTGTGGAGTCCCTCGGTGTGTCACATAAGACATTAGGGGCCTGAATGCATATCCACAGGGCTGTTGTAAACCTATAATGACTGTCCATTATTGCCAGTCGTTGTTGTGTATGAACATGTCTGACATATACCCCAGGCATGTACCCTCACTCACAGTACTCTATAGTAACTGACATGGGTGTGTGTGGCACAGATGACCTTGGCCACAGATCACTACAGTGGCCGGGCTTGTCACATACATACATATGTGACCTACGATCTGAGAAGCAGCGGCACAATCTCTCAAAGGAAACAAATGTATTCATGTAGTATGCAGGCTTCACACCTATGTACTGATTGAGGTCACATGTACACATATTTATTTGCCACGCAGATACCTGATGTGTGCAATGCACATACTGTTTTAATCATGATATGTCATACCATAGTAAAGGCAAAATCCACACTGCATTGACCAACTGTGTCACACACACACTCAGCAATTGCAGGATTCTAACTCCTACTTAATTATGTTATGATACTAGAGAAATACGCATTAACACAGCACGCTATATGCTTTACTGGGTGGTTTCTGTTCTCCTGCTATATTTGTAGGATGCTGTCATCATCAGACTTTCCAAAGAGGAATGTACCTCTTTTAATGTGTTTTCCCAGTCTCCAAAAGGGGCACTCCTCTCATAGTAAATTGCAAACATCCCCCTACCCACCCAAACACCCACAGTCAGCATTTACAGGATTCAAACCCCTACCTAACTATGTTATGACACTAGGGAGATACACATTAACATGGCACGTTATATGCTTTATTGGGTGATTGTGCTTCTCCTGCTATATTTGTAGGATGCTGACATCATCAGACTTTCCAAAGAGGAATGCACCTCTTTTAATGTGTTTTCTCAGTCTCCAAAAAGGGCACTTCTTTCATAGGAAATCACACCCCCCCAACACACACACAATCAGCATTTGCAGGATTCAAACCCCTATCTAACTATGGTATGATATTAAAGAGATACACATTAACACAGCGCGCAATATGCTTTATTGGGTGGCTTCTGTTCTCCTGCTATATTTGTAGGATGTTGTCATCATCAGACTTTCCAAAGAGGAATGTACCTGTTTTAATGTGTTTTCCCAGTCTCCAAAAAGGGCACTCCTCTCACAGGAAATCACACACATGCGCACACCCCCCCACACACACTGTCAGTGTTTGCAAGATTCAAATCCCTACCTATGTTATCATAGCAGGGAGGTACGCATTAACACGGCACGCTATATGCTTTACTGGATGGCTTCATTTCTCCTGATATATTTGTAGGATGCTGACATCATCAGACTTTCCAAAGAGGAATGTACCTCTTTTAATGTGTTTTCCCATTCTCCAAAAAGGGCACTCCTCTCAAAGGAAATCACACACCCCCACACACACTGTCAGTGTTTACAGGATTCAAACCCCTACCTAACTATGTTATGATACTAGAAAGATACACATTAACAGAGCGTGCTGTATGCTTTACTGGGGGATTTCTTTTCTCCTGCTATATTTGTAGGATGCTGACATCATCAGACTGGACATGGTAATGTGTATACACTTTGTTTTATGCAATCCCAGGAATGAGCCATGTGGGTCGGCAGGTGTCAACAGCTTGAACAGGACCCCATAATTCTTACCTTGTGTGATCTATCTGTGGAAACATTGACATTCCTTCATATGTCAACACATATTTATGCACAGATTGTTGGTTTTGTGGATATGACATGTGTCTGGGATGTTGATAAAGGGTTATTCAAAGTCTATGTGGGACATGTGTAGCTCTGTTCAGTGATGTATGTCCTGGGTGGCTACCTTGCAAACAGTCTAGCATGTTTGGGAACCATGATCTGCACATGAACATACCACAATTGGTAGGGTTGTGTGTTTGTCAGCTTCCAATAGCTCTGTTTATGACTTCAACCATGATGGACTCCATGGCCTTGCAGATCAGACTTCATAGGCTTACTGGACTATACTTCCCATGGTGTGTTGTGCACCAACACTTGTGGGGAGTGCCATATGTTGCTGTAACACATTCAACAGTTCCAGATCCTGTGGAGAGGGTGAGGCTCAACAGACTGTTCAGGTGTAGGGTCTGTTTGTTCTGTAGTTCATGCATGACACATATTGGGAAACAATGTCATCCAATTGCTGCCATGCTTTTGACTTTGGGGGGAGCTGTTCAGCCATTCTACATGTGATATCTCCTGGTATTATGACAGGGGCTACCATCAGTGGGAGGTGGATATGTATATATGGGCCTGTCTGACAGGATGTCGGCATTGTCAGTCAGGTACAGTTGTCCCCGACTCAGGACATATATGAGTGTACATTGCTATTTATGACATAGCTGAAGGAGGTGTCATGATTCAGTCTGGACTCCTCCTCAGCTACTCTTTACAAAACACCAACAAACCTGAGCACTAATCCCTGTCATACTCTTTTACACAATTAACACCCTACTGATCCTTTGTGATCAGGCTACGGAGTATGTCATCATAATATCCTGGCATGTCTAGGGGTCGGTTTCGTGTGTACTCTCCTGTCCAGCTAGTGAATATTGTGGTTTTGACACAATATCACATCTGCCTCATGTACACAGACAACCCTCTCCTCCTCCCAACAAACTCAGATATATGTGAGAGATGCAACAATATTGACATACAGGAGGCTGAGCTCTCTCGACCCATGACTGGCATAGTCTATCAGGTGGTGAAGGTAACCACACACACCACATATCAGTCTCACATAAACCTATAGCGACAGCAATCAAACCACATTATCACACATAAACATACTTGGAGGCTCTACATAAACTCTGCCTAAGCAGCAGAGACCTCCAAAGCAGACACACAAACAACTGCTACCCCACTACAATACCCACATATCACATAGTTCACAATGTCAGTGTGCCACACAGTCACTGCCCTTCGGGCTAAACAACACACCTAATACACTTGTAATAGATGACACTTATTGTCAGACACACTGACATCCCACTCACCAGGCCAAACAAGGGAATAGTCACTTTGAGCTGTCTCTCGGGTGCCAGGATCCGCAACATAACACGTGCACTCAGGTCACTCCAAAGCAAGTACATGACTGGCTCCATCATTGTCCATGCTGGTGCATACAACCTCAGACTTTCCTCCCTGGAACACATGACATGATACATAGAGGAACTCTCTGATCATGTAGCCCAGGCCAGGATGACCCTGACCTTGTCTAGCATCTTACACTCACCAAGTATGATGTCACAGTATACCAACAAACTGATCACGTTTAATAGTTGGCTAACATATTGGTGTCATTCAAAGGGGATACAGTGTCTGTCAGCCTGGGGTGACATGCTCGACATGCCACGTAGCTTCCCTATAGACAGCTTGCACCTGTCACCCTTGGACTTTCAAATACTGGCTAAGGCACTTGCTACCACCATACTGCCTTTTTTAAGCATGGCTCAAAAGACAAACCCACCTCCATAGACATTACAGAGTACATGACACTGAGGGTAATGCTGCTCAACACCAGATGTGTTACCCTCAAATTGCACCAACTCAGGAATCTCCTCAGTATGGACAACAGCGATATCTGTGCACTAACAGACACCTGGTTCAGGCTCCCAAATGCACACCAGCACTACCAGGTTATATTTCATACCATGCTTTCTGACCACATAACTCGGAATGGCCAACACAAATATGGGGTGTATCCATATACATCACAGATACACATACCTCTGGGTTGGTAGCACTGCACAAAGCATCACATACCATACATATGCACCTAACATTGTGCAAATCTGCCTTTTGGTTTGTTGCCTGCTACAGACCACCCTCCCAAACACAGGAACCACACTCGGCTTTCCTGGGAACACTGGACAATATGAAGGTCTCCCCAAACACCATTATATTGGGTGACTTCAAATACCCACACATTGACTGGGGATAGTACTCAGGCCCCAACACCCTCGCCCAACAGTTGCTACTATTTGTAAACTTATATGCTATGGCACAACCGGTCACCATACCCACAAGAGGGGACAACATATTGGACATGATCATCACCAACATGGGGACTCTATGTTCCACACCTGAGATATACCCCTCATTGGTAAGGTTAGAACATACATTTATCTCACTGGACATCCATATCCCATCCCCACACCCATCCTGGGTAATCTTGGTGAACTTCTCAAAAGCAAACATCACACTTCTCCAAACCAAGGTGGTATCCTTCAGAGACCCTGGACAGTGGTAAGTATGGCTCAGACTGCTGAATCCTTTACATACACATTCTATGGACACCTAGTGGATTACATGGATTGTACTATCCCAAATAACAACTGGACTCACTCCTCCAATGGCAGGAGACCTGTCTGGTAGACCCCGGCCATTAATAAGCTATACAATGAAAGGAGGACGCTACTACATGACAGAGCACATTCCCAGACAGGGAAGGCATCTGTGATCTGTTCTAGCAGACAGCTACAATCACTCATGTATTTATGACAGGCCCTCTTCTAACGGACAATTGCACCAAACACATAAGACACTCACAAGGCCTTCTTCAGTTAATTCGGGTACCTGGGTGGACACTCACTGATATGCTGTGAGTTACTGCATACTGACTAAACGTACCCTGAACCCACAGACATTGCCAACATCCTGGCAAACAGGTTCAGTGCAGATGTCTCCCCCCCATCCCCCCTAAGGAGCTACTGTCCATCCCAACAGAGTGTAACCTCCCTGACATCACAAATAAACAGGTGAGTGCTGCCCTCCCCACAGCGGACAACACAGCATAAATGGGACCAAATGGTGTCCTGGCCTGCATCTTACACAGGCTTCATGACAGACGTAACCCTCACATTACGTCACTGTTCAATATCAGAGTTACTGCAGGATATGTACCCATGGAATGGCATACAGCGATAGTGGTCCCGCTCCACAGAGTTGCTGCCACAATGGACCACAGACAATATCAGCCTATAAGGCTAACTAGCCTGTTCTACACAACTATGGAGCGTATTGTAATGGGACTCATGCACATAGACATCGGGAACCTAAAGACACTGGGTCCTACACATTTTAGCATTGTTGTGGGCAGATCTTGCCTCTTGGACCTGTTCATATTCTTTAAACAGTTACCAGGTCCATCAGTGTAGGGACGGTTGTCCACACAGCCTGCCTGGACCTTGCACAACCCTTCAACACAATACCCCACTCGGCCATTATGCATAGGCTCACTGGCGTCAATATCGACACATATCTCACATGATGGATTGCTACCTGGATCAGGGATAGCACCCACATGCTCAGTATTGCAGGTGCCATGTCTGACTATACATCTGTTACACATGGCATCCCACAATGCTCACTGCTGGGACCTCTCTTGTTCCGTATATATTTGTATGACGTACAGGCTAACACAGGAGGAATATGGCTGACCATGTTCGCAGATGACTGCAAACTGGATGCCATAATCAACTCTCCAGCTGGCACATGCATACTCAAACAGGGTCTCACAGAGATAGGATGTCTAGTGCCTGAGCCATGGCCTACAGCTAAATGCCATTAGTTGCATAGTCATCCCCTTTGGGAATAACAACATGCCCACACATTACCACATAGGTAGTAATCCATTACATACGGTAGTAGTTGTTAGGGGTTTGGGGACACGACTTGTTCATACTCTCGCCTTTGACAATCACGTTGCCAAAGTGGTTAGACAGAACTTCTATATACCCCACCTTATCCCATATGGTTTCACATGTTGATCAAGTGAGGTTATTGTGCCCCTATACTCATCACGACCATGCTTGGTTACAATGCCACATTTGGGATGTACCTTACCCGACACCTGCAGCAACTGTAATGGCTACAAATGTTCCTCAACAAGCAGATGTAGGGACTCACACGGATGCCCTGCACAGTTCAGATACAGTAACTCCAGCTCTGCTCAGTCACTTACCACCTATTCGGATGTGTTGTGTGCCTGTAGTTTAAGGAAATATCTGACCCAGAATTAATGGACATGCTCCACCTCAGGATATCTGACTCCCTTGGAGCTACACACTCCAGGGACATATACCTCAACACAGATGTTAATAGGACATGCTGTAGGGACAGATTCTTATCCCAGAGGCTCCACTCACTCTGGATTGTAATCCCGGTTACACATGGGCAGAGCCACCCACTGACCACCTACAGGAGACATCTTGACAAGTGGATGGGTGATCGTATGTTTACCCATGGGATATCTTCTGGGTCCCTGCTAGACAGAGGCACAATACACTAAACGTAAATGGGCTATCTTGTGTGACCTACTGTTCACAGGCACAGTGTTCTACTTTGACAGGGTTGCGAAAGCCAAACACACTCTGGCTAGGCTTGTACATGCCCTAGGGCAGATAGCCTAGTATCAACCTCTGAACCTATGATAATGTTCAGGATGCACAATGTTTATTGCTGATATTGTTTGCAGGTTTTATCGTCTTTGCTTTCCCACTTTCTATGAACAACTTAGGTATCTACAGAACATATTTGATTATGACAGGGTTCTACTATATTATATATGTGTCTGTTGTCATATAACTGTATGCACAGGGCAGATTGCTGGATAGTGAGAGGTTCCTGGGTTAACACATGCAACTACCTGATATGTGTGGCCCACTGCTGTACTCTGACATGGCCTAAGTGTGTGAGCATTCCCAGTTCAGACTGTCAGTGTTCTGTTGCCTGACATTTGTCTCATTTATTCAAGTGTGTGAGCATGCCCAGTGTGACCTTTCAGTATGTTGCTGTCTGAGGTCCACTACATTTGTTGATATATGTGTACATGTCCAATATTAACATTTCTACTGTGTGTGTTGAAAGTCAGGTTCTATTCTTACTGTGGGGCACACCTTTGTATCATAACTCGACAGGGATTATGCTATGCCTGCAGGGTTTCCATGGAATACTTTGCATAGACTTATCAACATTTCTTCTTACAGGCTGACCACTGCAATACTGTCATGATTTACTGGTACAGTACTATGACTATAGTGCACAGTATCCTGGATTTGAGGCCCATCACTGCTTTATATTTTCATACTGAGCAGACCAGACTGTTTAAGGGCCAGTAGAACAAATATGAGCATGTTGGCTTTTGTTCAGATATGCCCTACTTAGACCCAGCTTGTCCAACATTGCTCAATATTAACCAACATTGCTGGACATTGGCCAATATTACTCAACATTGAAGACAGTTGTGCTAGTTGGTGTGTGCAATTTTCTTTACATATACTACATGGTGGTAAATGCTGTTTAGCACTGCTTTATATTGCTTAACACATGGCAATCATGCCTCAGGTGGTGCTGCAGGGCTGGTTATGCTGGATGCACATACTACACTCCCTATACATGTTTGAAAGCAGGTAGTGTCAACTTAGGCATCCCTTTTACTATATGTGCGAGCCAGAGAGAGGTATCATTTCCAGAGTTCCTATTGAGCCAGTGTATGTGCTATGCGTTGCCTCTTTGTCAAGGCCAAAGCATACTGGGCACGCCTCCTTCTGACTACTGGGGCAGGCTCAGGTTGTTCCTCCTCCGAGTCACGCTGTGCCTGTGATGGCCTTGGCAATGGTGGGGGGCTGGTTGGCCCAGGTCTATGCTGGTCCTGCTGCAGCTGTTTTCACAGGATCATATTATGTAGCATAGCACATACCATGACAATTTGGGTACATGTAGTTGGTGAGTACTGCAAGGCTCCACCAGATGTGTCCAGGCAACGGAACCATGACTTGAGTAGCCCAAACACACGCTCAGTTAGATTTCGTGTTTGCACGTTTGCCTCATTATGGCGTTCCGGTTCAGGTGTGTGTGCATTTCTGATGGGTGTCATTAGCCACAGATCCAGTGCATAGCCAGCATCCCCCACTAGGTGACCATGTGGGATGTCCCCATTGGCAAATGTCTGGTACAGCTGTGTCAGATGCCAGATATGGGAATTATGGTAGCTTCCAGGGTAGCCAGCACACACATTCAGTATTATGCCCTGGGCATCACACATGACCTGGCAGTTGATGGAGGGGAAGACCTAGTGGTTGAAGTAGACCCTACCCTGCTCACCGGCTGGTACTTTGATGCATATGTGCGTGCAGTCTATTTCACCCACTACCTCAGGGTATTCTGCGATTTGCTGGAAGAGACACATATTGCTGGCCAATACCTCATGGGAATTGGGGAAATATACATGATCACCAACATGTGCTGACATGGCATCCAGGAACTGATGCAGTACCCTGGATGCTGATGCCTGTGATATCCCCATCATATCACCAGTTGGTCTCTGGAAGGTACCTGTTGCTAATATTCTTAGGCCAGCACATACCTTGGTTTCCACTGGGATGGGTTCCCCTCTGTTGGTTCTGTGTGTGAGGCGTGGCCTGCACAGCTCAACAATTTGCTGCAAGAGGTCTCTGTCCACTCTATAGCGCTCCACTATCTCCAGCTCATGTAGCCCCTGGTAGCTTACCCTGGGCCTGTGCACTCTTCTCCGTCTCCTCACTGTGGGTTGTCCAGCAGCATTTGCATTATCACCACCCTCAGCATGTTGCATATGTTGCCTTATAACAGCAATGGCAGCCCCTAACATTTTTTGTCTCAGTAAAGCTTTTTCAGTTTTCACTTCTATTAGCTTACTGCAGTGTTGCAGTATCTCTTGAGAGAAACATAATGGACTGTTGTTTGCAGAGTTTTAAGTGCTGGGCTGGGCTGGGCTAGTGTACTGCCTGTGTAATTGCCTGATTCTGATTGTTTTCACCTGCTAGCTCTGCTAGTACTCCCTGGTAACTTCCTACTATTTGATGTGCTTCCTTTTTCCTTTCTGTTTCCTCAGGGGGGAGCGCCGTGCACACAAGCGCAAACACGCGCACAGAAGCTAAGACGCATGCACACATGCTTACACGGACTAAAACTTGCTTATTCTTGTTAAAATGCATGCACACCAGTGCAAACATGCTTACAACTGTTTACACGGCCTTACATATGCTTACTCCGGCTTACAGGCATGCACACACACTTACACGTGCGCGCACACTGTCTTACTCGGGTTTCCTGGCACGCACATGCGCGGATGCATGCTCAGCAAGAAACTTTGGTGTTATCCATGGCATACACCTTCAATTTCTTTACTTTACCTAGCCTACCTGTTGACACACCTCTTTCAATGATATGTAAATGTCAGCTGACACATGCCACTCTGTTCCAATGAGCTTCACTTCTTTCATACATACCCCCCTCGTGATGTCACCTATCTTCTACTCTGTTACTCCCCTTATCCTACTCCTACACACCACTGACTGTGCTCATTTGCTATGTAAACTTGTGATTCACTATCCTAACCCTCATTTGCATAGGATTGCCTACTAATGCTTGGTTACATCTCTTAGACTGAGCTTCCCCCCTTAGCAACCTCTACTCGGTGGCCATGTTGTCTTCAGCCTGCCATTCACTTGCATTGTAAATTCATATCAGCAATAAAATCCACATTTGTGGATCTTAATTATTGATTTTCTGGTTTTTGGGGTGGAATGCATTTGCGCGGGGCTGCGCTACGCTTAAACCCCGGAGATCGGGATGAAAAAAAAAAGTTATTTTATTTTTATTTTGCATCACTTCACATTGCCAATGGCAGTATTTTTGGCCATTGGCATGCTTCCTCCTGTAAATGCATCCTTTTTTGGAGCTGTCACGGCTCCATTTTGCTATTTGCAAACCGTACTCATTTGTCAACTGAGTACATTTCTACAAATAACACTACTCCTACTCGGACAGGTTTGGGTTTCCTGGATCGCAAATTTACCTCATTTGCATAGCTTTCACCTGCAATTGAGGTAATTTGCATATCCAAGCCCTGTCCGTGTAGGACTAGTTTTGAGAGCTCTGTTGCACGCCCCTACCAGCTGTTCCTGGATCGCTCGGTGGACATGTTGGCTGCATGGAGTCTTACTCTACTCTTAGACTCCGTGCAAGCCTTCATGAATCTGGCCCAAGATGTTAGTAAGAATGCAAAGTATTTGTTAATACAGATCATACAGTTAAGATGCACAGGTATAGCCATTAGTTAGTGAGACATTCTTTGAGAGTGAATTTAAGTATTTGGAGACTAGCAACAGTTATAGGTTCATAGGTTCATACTAGGCTATCTGCCCTAGGGCATTTATAAACCTAGCCAGAATGTGTTTGGCTTTCGCCACCATTTTAAATTTATTTTGCTATGCCCTTTTTCGAGGTTAGTATAATGTGTCTCTGTCTAACAGTGACACAGAAGTGATACCCGGGGTAAACCTACGATCTCCCATCCACTCATCAAGATTCCTCTTGAAGAGAATCAATGAGGGACTCTGCCTAACCTGGACTGGGATTTTATTCCAGAGTGAAGGGAGCCCCTTAGTTATGAATCTGTCCCTCCAGCATGTCCTATTTATTTCAGTGCTGAGGTTCAAGTCTCGAGCTGTAGCTCAATGGGATTTGGATTTTCTGAGGTGCAGCATGTCCATTAATTCCGGGTTGGACATGGCTTTATATGTCAGGCACAGATCGCC
Source organism: Protopterus annectens (assembly GCF_019279795.1). Classification (NCBI taxonomy): domain Eukaryota; kingdom Metazoa; phylum Chordata; order Ceratodontiformes; family Protopteridae; genus Protopterus; species Protopterus annectens. The sequence goes on from NC_056725.1 coordinate 556,773,182, forward strand.
TCTGAACAGGTGGTATGCCACTGAAAAGAGCTGGAGTTTCTTTAACCGGGCAGCATATGGCATCTGTTTGAGCCCTTTGATCCTCTTGGTGAGGTACTTTTGGGTTCTTTCCAGTTGCTGCAGGTGTCTGGTAAGGTACATCCCAAAAGGGGCAATGTACTCAATTATGGGCCTGATGAGGGATGAGTAAAGAGGCACGATGACCTCCCTGATCTAGATGTGAATCCTTCATGATTAGGTGGGCTATATAAAATGTTTTTCTAACCACTTTGGCCACGTGGTTGTCAAATGAGAGATTGCTATCAACTTGGGTCCCCAGGTCCCTAATTACTTCTTCTGTACTTAATGGATTACCACCTATGTGGTAATTTGTGGGCACTTTGTTTTTGCTAAAGGGGATGACTATACATTTTTGGCATTTAGCTTGAGGCCATGGCTCTGGCACCAGTTGTCTGTTTCTATGAGGCCCTTTTGGAGGATGCTTGTGTCGGCTGGAGAGTCGGTTATTGTGCCCAGTTTGCAGTCATCTGCGAACTTGGTCAGCCACAGTCCTTCCGTGTTGGCCTGTACCTCCGAGAAATATATACTGAACAAGAGAGGTCCCAGGACTGAGCCTTGTGGGACACCACTTGTAACTGGTTTGGAGTCTGACATGGCTCCAGCAATTCTAACCATGTGGGTTCTGTCCTTGAACCAGTTTGCAATCCATCTAGTGACATAGGGGTTTATATTTAAGCTGGTGAGCTTATCTATAATGCCCAGTGGGGTATTGTATCGAAGGCTTTTGTGAGGTCCAGGTAGGCTGTGTGGACCACCTTCCCTCGTCAATGGCCTTGGTGACTGTTTCAAAGAAATCAACCAGGTTTAAGAGGCAGGATCTGCCCTTAACAAAGGAACTGGGTAGGATCCAGTGTTTGTAGGTCCCCAATATCTTTATTTATGAGGTCCATGATGATCCTTTCCATAGCTTTGCAGACCAAGCTAGTCAGGCTTATGGGGCGATAGTTTCCAGGATCCGTTGAGGCACCACCTTTATGGAGAGGGACCACTGTTGCTGTACGCCACTCTTTGGGCACATATCCTGTAGTAAGGCTGAGATTGAACAGTAGTTTTATGTTTGGGTTTAGCTCTTCTTGGAGTTCATGTAGGATGCAGCCCAGACACCGTCTGGTCCCATTGATGCTGTGTTTTTTGCTTTGGAGAGGGCGGCTCTTACCTGAGCATCTGAGATGTCAGGGGGGCAGCACTCTGCTGTGATAGATATTTGCCCTTTAGGTGGGGAGTGGGGGAGAAGTTTGCGCTGAACCTGTCAGCTAGGATGTTGGCAATGTCTGTGGGTTCGGTGTATTTTTTGTCATTTTGGACTAATTCTGAGCATATCTGGGAATTACCACCCAGGTTCCTAACATAACTAAAGAAAGCCTTGTGATTATCCTTAGTGTCCTGTGCAATTTTTCTCTCGAAGCTGGCCTTAGACAATTTTATGTGTGCCTTAGACAATTTTATGTTTATGATTGAATATGAGATAGTTTCATAGTTTGGATATGCAGTGTGAGTATAAACTTTGCCCCATACTTTTTGTTGGTTTATACATTTTAAACAGGTTTTCATTTTGAGAGCACAGACGGCAACTGAGAAGATAGGGAGTGGGGAACTGGTGGGGATTTTCCAGCTATGCCACACAGCTGGTGTTTTAGTTATTCATGTACATATGAATGTACACAAGTGTGTATGTATGCATGCATGACTTTATTTTTTGTGTGCTAGTATGCTACTTAGCACAGTAAGCTGAGCAATGTATTAGCAAGGAAACAGGATCACTGTGCTTGACAGCATAGCACCATTGCTAGGTATGCAGTTGTTTTCCCATACATTACCCTGACAAGACCAGCTGGTACTCCATATGGTTGAGGGGGTGAGCATATGTTTTCTGCATGTGGAATATTATGCTTACACAATATGGTCTTGCTCCATTGAGTACTGATTTTCTGAACCGGTGTCAGCTTGGTTCACATGTTTACTGTGTATCAGTCTTGATCCACTGTGCACCAACATTTACCTGTACAACCCCTTAAAAGAGTATGACATAACACTTTCATCTTACAATAAGCTTGTTTTCAAGCAAATATGCAATAATATTATAATAAATAATTTGACTGAAACAACATTCTGTATAGAGTTGTTTTTCTTACATTACATTTTGTTTGTTGTTCTTCTACTTGCTGGGACTATTGATTACTTACCCTTATTCCTGGTGTGGAGACATTAGTTTTAGCTTGTTTTAAGGGCTGAACCCAGCATTTGGCTCCCATTTCCATGCTGATGTCATTTGATGCAGTTTTCAGAATCTATCATTAAGTGCCTTATTTGAATATTGACAGCATTATGTTGTTGCAGTTTACATTAACCTCTGCCAGTTTTAGCATCTTCTTATCAGCCTACTGGATAAAACTTTATTACTTCCTAATTTTGATGAGTAAACCTGACCATGTTTTTTGTTAGTAAGATGGTATGGCTCAAAACATTTGCCTTTTCTGTACAAATTTGTGATTGCTGTCCTATGAGTCATCATTGTCTTTTTGGATGCTTGCTTTTGTGCAAAAGTTTTATATTGCAGTGAGTTGTACCACAGTTTGTTGTACTGTGTGAGCTGGCAATGCTATTTTTGTTCTTTCTCCCTTTCTTTACTTATATGTGAGTGTTAAGTTGGTATTTCTAATTTCAGAGGTGTGGGGGCTAGCCCCCCCAACACTGGGGTGTTATGGCGGTTGCTCTACTGCAAAAAATGTTTTCTGTTTTCATAGTTTTTTTTTTTGGCTCACCATTTTTTAAATTAAATTTTTGTGAGTGAGATAAAGAAAGACTGTTGATGGCTTTTAGGTAAATGACTTATGAATGCAGTGTGACTATAGCATGACTTATCATGTTAATTCATCGCAAAGTTCTCTGCTTCCCAATGACCTTTGATAGGATGGGGAGGTGCTGAAGAGTGAAAGAATGAATGAACTTCAGCTTCTGAGCATTTGACTTGAAATTTGAAATTGGTGCTATTTTCCAGCAGGCTTTACATGGTATGGCCTACATTTGTCATGAGCAATGCTGGTAGTACCTTGTTGAGGTTTATTTTGTTCTGCAAATATGTTTATCTTTGACTGCTGCTGGTCTGCCTTGTAGACTTTCATCTTGGGGCTTTGTGTTATGTTTTAAAAACAAGATTTGAGCAGTTTGTTGGATTATATTTGGTATTTCGTTTTCATGTTTTTTGGACCTAATATTTAAGTACAGCTTGCATAATTTCAAGAAACATAGCAAAAAAAGAAGACTAGCTATCTTTAAATAAAACTAAAATTTCCACTGTTCTGTTAAATACATTAAAGTATTAAGGCTGATAGGCAGTCTTCTATCTCTTACTCACTTCCCATAATTTCATACTTTATTTTTCACTGAACTGCTTGCAATTGTACTTTTAAATTTTGCATTTCCCTTGGCAAAGAATGCTCAGAACTCCCAATGATAATTGTGTGCACCTGTAGAAAGCTTGTTTCCATGTAAAAGTAGTCAGCAATGAGAAAAAAACAGCTAACATCTGCCAGATACATTCACCCTTGTAAAATAAGAGAATTTATCTTAATACAGATATAATTTAATCAGTACACCTTTACACCTCATCCCCACCCCAGCAGCCCAAGATTACAGTATATTAACTTAAACTTGCTTTTGTCCAGCCTTTCTTCTCTTGTCATATTGGAAAGCCTATATTTCTTACAAAGACAAACATGCTTGTTTAATATCTGTGACACAATCTTTAACACATATAACTGTCAATGAAAAGCCCCCCCAACATGCACACACTTAAAATATTCCTGAATAGACACTATACAAAACAATTGCTATATAACATGCAGTTTATGTCATAAAATATATATCCAAATACTAATAAGAACACAATTTGTTTTACTTGGAGTTACTTTTTTCCTTTTAGTGTCCATTTAAACAATAATGACATGAAGTGGGATATATGTTTTACAGTCCACCCACAAGTTTAACAAAGTCAATAAAAATTCCAGTCTTTCTTTGCCACTTGTTCCAACAAAACTGTATTTCACAAATGTGACTGATGCCTTATAGTCTCCCATTTATTTATTAATTTTAATGTTGCTGATCTTCATCCTGTTCATCTCCATATACCAACACCAGACTCTGGTTCAAGTCCAACATACTCATTATTCTTCTAATCAATTTCTGTGCTTTTTGCTGTCTCTCAAGCATTTTCCTTTAGAACACTAAAGGAGGTTTCATTGGCAACACCTCCTTGTGAGCTTTAGTGTCAGAAGAATGAGAAGTAAGTCCCCTTCTGCTTTCTGGCTTACTTTTTGTTGGATAAACATTTTTATTGCCTCTTTATCCTGATCTGCATCCTCCAGGAAAACATATTCTGACGACAGATGTATACAGCAGCTTAAATCTCACATCTGCCTCTCACCATTCCCTGATTTCTGGGATACTTTTGCTTCCCCTCTGCCTGGTGTACAGTGAATAATCATTTTCTACAAACACTCTTCTATGTCTGATTTTTAATACTTTTCCCTTCTGCTAGAGTTTTCTCAGGATCAACTATTTTTGCTAGTATGATTGCATCTTTACTAATACAGGTCTTGGCTGCTTTCACATGGCATGTTTTGAAACATGCACTCAATGCACCCTTTGCATTAACAGATCCTGCTGTGGAATACCAGTCCAATTGAATATTTGTGCTTTGATAAAATTAATGCAGTCTGTTTCTTCCAATTTCTCTGGTACAGCAGAAAATCTCAAGTTTTCTATGCATGCACTATCTTCTAACTCTTCTATTTTTTAAAGCAGCTCTTCTTGAGAAGCATCATACTCAGCCAGTCTTTTCTCATTTCAGCCTCAGATTTTTGCAAATTTATCAGTTCATATGAATAGTTAGTTAATGCTTCTTCCATTTTCCTGGGTGTTTATTTGAGTTGATATATTCCTGCAGCATTTCATTTAACTTTCTCTGAGTATATTTGATTTATTTTTTTCCTCTAAATTACTGGAAACCATCTCTTGAACCAAAGCTGAAGCTTGAATTGCTTTTTGCTGAACAGCTACAGGATTCTTCCCAGCTAGTGTTTTCTCTTCACCTTTTCTAATCAATTTTCTTTTAGATTATCTACATTTCTTCTTTGGTGGTATCCAGGCAACGTACTTACTAGTCAGTAACTGAATTTTACCAAAGCTGACAATATCACTGACTATTATATCTCATTTCTCATTTTCTGTTTTTACACTGGGACACCTGAAATTAAGCTGTTGATCAGTGTGCAGCTCTCTTGGAAGTCTCCTTCCATGTGGGTCTTGAGCTCAGTTTTCCTGCATAGTAGACATCCCCAAGAATGGATGTGGCAGTTGAAGCTGACAGGAGAGGCCATCATCCATGCAGCCATGGAGGTATTTTTTGCCTTTGCTGTCTTCTTGGCAATTAAGGCATTTCTGCAGAGTGTACCACTACCTTTGTTGGCTGATATGAGCCCCTCATTTCACCACAGGATGTCATATACCCCCTCTTATTTGTGTATATGCGCTTACTTGCACAGACTAACATGAACTATTCCCACTGGCCTTTGATCACCAAGCCCATATTCCTGATCTTGGTCATTTTGGTCCTGTGCAAGGCTTCACTTCCATGGTGATGACTGGCTGATTAGTAACCACCTGTCTTTACCTCCAGGATGGGTGAGCAGGCAACCTCCCCTCGTTCCCAACTTCCAATACCCATTTCTTTCAGCAGCTAAGCCAGCATTAAAATGTGGATCTTCATCATGGCTTTACCACTCTGTGTGACAGGGACACTTATGGTAAATTTAAAATTTTTCCAATAGTAAATTAGAAATTCAAGGGATATGAAACTGGTTCAGGAAATAGAACACTGGGATTAGTATTAGAACATTCTAGTAAAACAAGTATCCACAGCATTTTCATCTGGTTTATTTTCATATTTAGCCCATCAGTTTGGGGGCAACTTTATTCAAATCATCAGTGTGTTTTTTAACCAATTTAACTGCTGTGTAAATTATTATTGTGTAAATGAGAGCTCCAATCTTAGGTACATATATGTGTCATTATACTGCTGATGAGTGTGGAAATTAAAGTATAGGCTGCCTTGGCTAATTGCAGTCTCTGAGACCTTTTGTTCTTTTAAGAAGTATATGAAGGCATCTTTTATGACATGACAGTTTTAAAGCATCTGTCAGAATACATATTATTCCTTTCTGCAGTTTTATATTTTATTTGTAACCTTCTAGAACAGGTCTGCTTGTAGTAAGTCAGCTGGATTTTTTTGTATCTAGCAGCTTTCAAGATTGTCTGATATAAAAATATTATTTTGATTGTATTTTTGGCATATTTTAGTCGTTCAAGCATGTCAAACACTAAGGACTCTATAAATAATCAAGATTCCATTAGCAGAGTCGCACTTTAGAGCATATTTCTTTTTTCTATAATTTTCAGTGGTAACTAAATTTATGTTGCAATGATGACTTCATGACTTCATGCAAAAAAAAAATTTCTGATGAAAGTAAACATTTTGATGAGATGGACAGTGGTATACTTATTAACTGAAATCCATAGTTAACCTGTTTATCTCATCTGAGAGACTTCCAGCTTTACACAAGCTTAATTTGAGATGTCATTAAGAGTTAAAGCAAAGGGCTATGTCTTTCTCACTGATATGGTGAAAGCTGAGAAAGTTTATCTGTTTATGTGACCAATAAAATGTATTTAAGAAATTTAAGAAAACAAGTTTAACATTATTCAGGAGTTACAGGGAGGCAGAGCTTACTACAGAAAGGAGAAAACTTTATGGTCTTTGTGAATGTATGTGTGTGTGTGTGTGTGTGTGTGTGTGTGTGTGTGTGTGTGTGTGTGTGTGTGTGTGTGTATACATATATATATATATATATATATGTACACGCATACACACATGTCCCCTGCATTTTGTCAAATGCTGTTTCTTCAACAAAGGCAGGGGATGTGGTTTAATGTTGACGGTACAGATAGCTGAGTAGTTGACATGCCGATTGTGTGTAATGTTGACACAGGTAGGGCTGGAGGGGTGAGAGTGTTTGTGCATGTATATGTGAGTTAGGATTAGGGTCGGAATAAGTGAAGGATGTTGTATGTTTATGTGTGAGTTTGTGTATTTTAGGATTAGGGTCAGGGTTGGGGCATAGATAAAGTGTTGTTTGTGTGCATTTGTGAATGTTTGTGTGTCCAAGTGTGTCTTGTGTAGTGGCAGTGTTGCAGGAAGGTTTTTATAAAGATAAAGTGTAGGGTTAGGGTTCAGGTTAGCATTAGCAGTTAGATCTGGCCATTTACTTGTTTGATAAAAGATCATGCAGGCTATTTTTCACTGAGCAAAGCTTAGGTAGATGGCTTTTATTTCATCCAGCTGAGGTGCCTTGGCATAATATAGTGATGTGTTCTGTGTGAGAGACTGGTTGCAAACTTATTGATTCTGTTCTAGCGGGCTCCCATGTAGGTCGTCAAGGTAAAATTCCTTGAATATCAGTTGTCTGAAGAAAATTGCACTGAGGAACCAAATGTTTGTTGCTGTTTTCCATGATAAATCATTGCTGGTGCTCTTTCTAAGTGTGCGCCGATAATGATTCCCTTATTTAAGAGAGTTATCCTTTTTATGAGTTTGGAATTGGCATATAAAAGTTTGAAGTACAGGAAGTTTGTCCACCACATTGGTGATGTGTAGAGGAACTTATCCCCCTGCAAAAAACACTTACAGTTAATTTTTTTACCCTTCTGTATTTGAGGCATTATTTTTCAGCATTTCTGATGCTTGAAGCATTGCAGTTTGGAAATACATAATAGAACTGTTCTAACACAGTTCAAATATAGCAAGCTTTGCAGTTTGTAAGTTGGTAATATGGAAGAAGCATTTAAAAAGCTGTGGAACAGGTGAGTTTATAATCAATTTAATTACTATTAGTATTGAATTATTATTATTTAGTCTTAGTGGATATTTCTGATGCATTCCAACAATTGATATTTATCTGTGGTGCTGCTGAATTTTTTTTATATATAACTAACAAATCCTGTTAATAAATAAGGCATTCCAACTGAAGATTGCATTTTTAAGAAAGCACAAGATATGCTACTTAATTTGAGACTTGAATAGAAACATTACGCGGTTTGATGAGAGATTACACTGAGAACAGGTATAAGATGTAAAACTGGGCTTACTATTCAATTTACGGATGCAGTTATGCAGAAAGTATCAGTGCCACAAGTAATACTTCACTCAATAATACTTCAGTAAACTGTTTGTAGTAAACTTGTCAACTGGGGCAATATAATATAAGCTGTAACACAAAATGACAGTTGGACCTGAAGCTTTGTCTGACCCATGATCAGTTTCAGCAGTTGTTGACCAAAGTACAGGTTGTCCATTCTCTTAGTGCCAGTAACACTGCTACCTGGTACATTTTCATATATATATTTTTATAAAAATACATTAACTTGGTCCATTCACTCATTTGCCTTTCTGTAGGTCAGCTGTTCAAAAGATGCATGACCAGCACAAAAAAAAACAGTTTGAAATTACTGAGTTGCTACAGAATGAATTTACATCAAGATTCAGGGAATTTCATTCCAGGTTAAGGGAAATTTGACTTTTTCATATCCCTTTAACAGCTGAAATTGAAAACTCTTCTGAGGGTCTTCATTTGGAAGTTTTTGAAGTACAGAGTAATGATGCGCTGAACAATGCATTAAACTGCAGAGATCTGAGGGCATTTTGTTCTACAGTTTCACAGGAAAAAAACAGCAAAAAGTCCACAGTTGAGCAAACAAAGCTTTCGAGTAAAATCCTTCTTCAGTGTTTGATAAAAACCACACAAGCTGCATACATTTATATACATCTCTACCTAATAACAGCCAATCAACAATAAACAACGCTAATAGTACTTATTCATTTAAAGTGCTCCTTTATCTTATAACAATTACTATAACTAAAACCTATGCATATACAATATATATATATATATATATATATATATATATATATATATACTAAATACTAAAAGCATATATATATATATATATATATATATATATATATATATATATATATATATATGTTTGTGTGTGTGTATGTGTGTGTGTGTCTGTGTGTGTGTGTGTGTGTGTGTGTGTGTGTGTGTGTGTGTGTGTGTGTGTGTGTGTGTGTGTGTGTGTCTAAAATATATATATAAAATAATGAATAATAACCTCAGAAAATCCAAATCCCATCGAGCTACGTGCTCGAGAGACTTGAACCTCAGCACTGAAATAAATAGGACATGCTGGAGGGACAGATTCATAACCCAGAGCCTCCCTTCACTCTGGAATAAAATCCCAGTCCAGGTTAGGCAGAGTCCCTCATTGACTCTATTCAAGAGGAATCTTGATGAGTGGATGGGAGATCGTAGGTTTACCCTGTGTATCACTTCTGTGTCACTATTAGACAGAGGCACAGTATACTAACCTCAAAAAAGGGCATAGCAAAATTAATTTAAAATGGGTGGCGAAAGCCAAACACACTCTGGCTAGGCTTATAAATGCCCTAGGGCAGATAGCCTAGTATGAACCTATGAACCTATGAACCTATGAACATGCAGACTTCACACAGAAGGCACCCAAGCCAGGAATCAAAACAGAGAACCTGTAGCTGTCAGGCAACAATGCTACCAGTGCACCACTGATTGTGAAAAGAAAAACAAAAATAGAGAAACCACAGATTTTATGAGGAACAGAACAAATATGAGATGGAAGGACATGTAGAATCCACACAGAAAGCACCCCAGCCAAGAATCAAACCTGAGAACCTGGAAGGCAACAATATTACCAGTGCACCACTACACTACTGACTGTGCAAGGAAAAACAAACATACATACAGAAACCACAGATTTTATGAGGAACAGAACAAATATGAGGCAAAAATCTGCAAATCTTTTTACAAATGGTGGTGGGTAGGGAATTCAGGCCTTTGCCACCTGCATCCAAGGTACAGGGCTCAAGCTTGAGGTATCTCTACCCACCACCATGCATTTTCTTTCTCTCTCTAGCCAGCAGTTGTTCTAGTATTCCTCAGACTGTATGTCCTTCCCACTTTGATTTTTCTCCAGAAGTATTAGTATTGCTTTATTTTAATGCTATGTCTTATTCAGAAAGCTCACATTTCAAAAGCACTGTGGTGTCCATAGACGAAAAGTGTGCATTAGAAACACATTTGTGAAATTTTATCAGATAACGATATGTAGGTAAGAAACTTTATTATCTGAATGATGACAGCATCTGTCGTGTGTTTTTATATGCTCGGCTTTATGATTTCAAATGCAGAAATGAGTACATCTGCTGAAACCATGCACTCCAGATATGCAGATTATATTGATCATTTACAGAGACTACCCTTTTAAAACTGTCTCCTGGGGATTCATATTTAGAGAAAGTGAACAGTTTAGGTAGCATAAGTGTAGCGATATTAAAGTGGACAGCACCTTTGTGGAAGCTGGAAATGATCTGTAAAGTAAACTACGATAAAACTCAGAAATGTAAGTCAACATTAAGTATACACACATGCACGCACTTACACACACACACACACACACACACACACACACACACACACACACACACACACACACACACACACACACACACACACACACTAATTCCAGCAGTCTGACCTGAATTAGTTCCAATACTTCAGTCTCCTTGGTGAATTCGTAGTCTGTTCCAGTCCACACTGCAACCTTCTCAGCCCGCACACATTAACGGCTGGTTTCCGGTTCTCCTGGCAGGTTTCTCAGCCTGCTGACGATGCTGGTTCCCCACAAAACTAGGTTGGAAGCCCCAGCCTGCCAGTGATGCAGTCCAGTGTTGTTCTTTTCCGCGGTAGTCATTACCGCACAGACTTCTGGGCTGCAGGGCAGAGATATCTTTCTCCCTTATCTGGACTGCTGAGCAGAGCAGTCTGGAGTTCTGTGAGTACCAGGAACTCCATGCACGCATGCATGGAGTTCCGGGACTCGTGATTTTTTTGTTTTATTTTCTTGTTCTTCTTTGTGATTTTTGTTTTATTTTCTTTTTCTTCTTTCTACAGGTGGGGGGGGAGGGCTGCAGTCCTGCAGTCCTATAGCACGAGCCGCCCCTGCTATCCACAGATATTAGCAGAAAAATGTGATCACATGTAGATATTTAAAACAGGTAGCTAAAAATCAAGGATATGATGTTATTGATGATTATCACCTTTATATGTAAAAGGAATGAAATAATGGTAGTATTTTCTATATACTTAGCATTAGGGGGTCAATATAAATTCCAGTCATAAACATTTGAGACTGTAATATTAAGCCATTGCAGTTTAAGATATACATTATTTTCTTTTTTATATTAAAATGCCATATAACCACTAATGCAGTGTTAGGATTTTTTCTAAGTGTTGTTTTTCTCCCTGCTGGTGAACCATCAAGCATCACCCAACTGGACCTGATCCTTTTCATTCCCCTATAAGGGGTGTCTCCAGCATGGAGGCAAAAACAATCTGGAGGGTCTGTCATTCACTGGAATCCCAGCAAAGAAGCTGTATTACATAGGCCCTAATCCCTTCTCTGGGCTGATCCTAATTCACATCTGGTCCTGGACCTGCTGAAACCTACTCTTTGGAAATAATCACAGAAGAACCAGTTTGGTTACTTAATGAATAACCAGCCAGAAACTTTCACTAGTGGATAGCATATGCCATCATGCAGCTGTAGAATTGATAAAGGGCATTTGGCTCAAACTGCCTTGAGAACAGGGCTACCAACAGACAGAGTCATTGTGAGAGATGGTGTGTGGTCCTGACACATCAATGGCACCTGAAATGCCTGTATAGTCTAATGTGGTGGGATGGAATTTTAAAAAGTGCTGCATGACCAGTGTAGTATAAATAATTCCAGAATAATTTATTAACATAACATAGGTGTCCCCTGAATAATTAATATAGGTATCCCCAGGATTATTAATTATTAACATAGGTGTCCCCCGAAGAATTAACATAGGTGTCTCCAGAATAAATAATTAACATAGATATCCCCCAAAGAATTATTACATAAATGTCCATAGGATAATTAATTATTAATACAGGTTTCCCCAGAAGAATTAATTATAAGTGCTCTCCCCCACAATGAAAAGGTTGGCCTACCCTGTATGTCTGGAAAGAGATTCATTGTGGAACAGAGCACAAGCTACTTTTAAAGTATATTAAAAAATATCTTCATAAAGCTCCAGCAAGTCAACAAAGAATGCCACTATCTTTGCAGAAATATGATCATCAGTTTCAGTATAAACCAGAAAGATTAGTGAAAATAACTGTGAGCAGCAAAAGTACAAAAATGCTAGAGAGATTTGACAAAGAAACATTCTGATGATTTTCATCATTTGATCACTGTTGTAGTAGCTTAAGCTATATGAGTTATATCCTACCTAGGATATAACAGCAACAGCTGGCCAGCTACCAGAACTTAAGGGCACCTTCCATGCACCACCACTGATAGTTCAAGCTAAACAGGGAGAAAATCAGGAATCTGAGTACCAAAGTCTTTCCCGCCACTGAAGAGTGCTGTTGTGAGTTTTTGAGGATCGATGATCAGCTTGTGTTTCTCCATTGTAGATAAGCACCTTTTCAGGGAAAAAACTTCCACATTTAGTTTTATGACTTAAACAGCATTTTCTTTTGCAAAGAACTGCTTGTTTTCTTCTAGATTATAATGTTTCAGGGACTGTCACTTCACATTTCTCTTAGCTGCAGCTGTATGATTCTTTTTACTATTTTTAGAGTAAACTTTAGTTTTATTCATATTTACTCCAGTTTTTATTGACAATAAATTTATAAATTATTCTTAGGAGTTGTGGCAAGTGTGTTTTGTGCTTGTTACTGTGTAATTCATATGAAAACACTACTTTTTTATACTAACCTTTTAGCAACTGTTGACATTGCTTGCTCGTTTCAGGTTTTTTTCTTGGCTTAATCAAGGAGTAATTCATAATTACTTTGGTTCTTCCTTCTTCCACACATTTTAGAACATTTCTAGACAGCCTTTTCTAGTTCAGCAGACTACTTCCTTGTCTCTGCCACAGATGGGTAACCATCCATTGGCCATTTCTGGTTCAAGAAACCACTCATCTTCTTTCTTTGGGTTTTTCTGGTGTAGTCCCTTCAGCCACCATGGACCTGGGGTTAGACACATCCTCTAGGTCGTTTGGATTGTCCTTTATGTGCCTGGGAGAACCACTCTTGCTGGTCTTGGAGGAAGGAGCAGTGAATACTTCTCTGTCTAACTGAACTAAGATGCGTGTTCCCTGGGGTGATGTTCCTGACATGAGTTTGGCTGCTTATATGGATAGTCCTTGTAAAAAGGAGTAGAACGTTAAAAAAGCATGCATCTTCCTCCTGTCTTTCTTACCCTAGCTATGGAAAATGTATTGGACTTAGCACTCGGGGCTTAAGTCAGACTCTCAAACCTTCATATTCTAGATGCACTTTTAAGAGAAAAATACATCCTTCAGTTTCTGAATATTCTCAGTATGATGAACAGCAAATAGAATTAGAGGGAACAAATTTGGTTATTTGTCTTCAGGCTACAGATTCTTATTCTGAGGAGAGTTTTTCTTCTGATTTCCCCAGGGAAGAATTTTCCTTTTCTGAATCCACATCTAGAATAGATTAATATAGTCAGTGAGAGCAAAATTACATTCCAGTTTTTTAAACATATTTTGATATATTACAACTGGAATGTTCTCACCTTACTGCTGTTCCTCCTGTCCTTCCAGCTGTGGTGGATGTTTTTGTTACAGCCTGTAACATGCCTGACAGCCAGTCTGCAACCCCTAAGAAAGCAGGTAGTCTGTATATGATTCCTCAGTCTTATTGCTTATTGTCTAATACAGGATCTGACCTGGCAGTGATTTTCTAATCACTGTTCTGTAGCTAAACATTCAACCAAACTAATGCCTCTCCCTCTGACAAGGATGGGAAACATTTTGATAGATTTGGGAAAAGAGTGCATTTCTCCAGCCACTCTTACATTTTAGAATTCTTAATTGTAAAGCTCTCATGTTAATGGTTTTGCCTGCCTCTTTTTGTATGAAGAACATTGTTAACACTTTCCCTTCATTTGAGTGTACATTTTCTCTGATGCTCTTATTGCCTCTGTGTCTCAAGTAACCATTCTTTAAAGTGTTCTTATGACTCATCTGATATATCTTCAAGAGCGTCAGCCTCTGGGTCTGTTAATAGATGATGTGCATAGATACATTCTCAAAATGTGTCTGCAGATGTAAAAGATGAAAGTTTGAACTCTTCGCTTCACAGCGGGGTTGGATTTGGAACATCTGCCTCTGAGTCCTAAAAATGGCGATGAAACAAGAAAACTGATTCAAGGGGTCAGCCTTCATTCTTCAAGTTTGTTAGTTTCATCTCTAATTTAGGATCCTTTTATAAAAATCAAAATAAGCAGTTTCTGCAAACTTCAGGCAAGCAGACAATCAGAAAACTATGGAATTAAGGCTCTAAAAAGTAGGGTGGAGCCTCCCAGAAACAAGCCCACCAAGTCTGAATGACTATTCACGATTGGTAATCTCCTTCCCACCCAGGCAGTTCTTTACTTCATCCCAAAAGAATGGGTCTCTGTTTCTCTCTCTCTTTGCTAACAGATTATCTCAGACAAATGGGCTGTGAGAGTTATCCAACATCATTCAAAACAGTGTATCTGAAGAATGTAAAACTTCAGTGGAAAAAGGGTTCTTATTATGTTATGTCTGTGGACAAACAGACAACGTATGTATGATAATGACTATGTACTGAGTAAACATTTATCCCTTCCTCTTCAATGCCTTGTTGTAGTCTTGCTGACAGGAGCATCAAAGGGACAGACTCATTATTTGTTTACTCAACAGCATTATGCATTTTAATGATAATATAAAAAAAACGAACCTCTTGTGCAAAGTTTAAAAAATACTAGCTAGCTATTTCATAGTTGGTGGAATAGACCTTACAATGCCAGGCAAGATCAAATGTATTGCCAGAGATGTGCAGCCTAATTTGGGAGTGAAAACATGATGTTAGTGCCACATAATATGTGCAAGACTTAACTGCAGATGAATTCATAGTGAGTATCCACTGTAACCAAAATGTGAACACCAGAAGAGTAGTACAACTGATTCAAATAACAAGGAATTGACTTTGAAACAGATTCTCCTTAAAATTCTACACAAATTTAAATATGTGATTTGCAGCAGAAAACCAAAGTGCTTTAGTATGCAGTGCAGCATGAAATTGTCAAAGCAAATACCAACATTAACTCAGTCAACTGCATCACTCTGACACTTATTGCAACTCTTGCAGAAGCATACCTAGTTGGTGAGCTCCGAAGGTGGTAGTCTAAGCCTAGAATTAACATTAATATGAGTCATCAGAATTACTCAGGACAGCTGATAGAGTTCCTTTCACAGATAACACCTGTGCTGCAGTTCCTACTTTAAAATGTTACAAATATTTCTGTCTGATGAAATCATCATCCATATACAAAAAAGCATTGTATTTTTCCTGTCATCTTGTACAGAGGTCCAAGAATACCACCAGGACCTTTTCTAACCGCATGATTTTAAAGACCTGAACTTCTGTTGTAAACTGCTGCAACAAATGTATACATAACTGTGACATCAGTGCCCTTCTGATGCATGCATAATATACATAAACACCATTTATGAAGAGGATGTGTTGGGTGTGGTGAAAGCCAACAACTGATCTTGTAACTGCTGCTGCTTCTACTCCTGCTGCTGTATCTATTACCTCATCTGGGTGCTTATGTTTCATCATGCAAAGTACAGATGTGCTGTAAGTCAGTGTGTTAAACTACTGTGAGGTTTGCTGCCAGGCTTTGAGGTGAAAAGCCCATTACAATGCCTCATAATTTCCCTTCAATATCACTACTGACTGCTGTGAAAGCAGCTAGGAATCAGACCCAAAGATGCTGCACAGCTGTCTATAAGGGATGAGACATAGGGGATTCATAAAGGTATCACAATGTGCACACCTCTGTGTAGTCTTTGTGGTACATTTTTGTGATTCAGGAAAATCCCTTATATGGTGCTGCACAGTCTGCCAGCATGAAAGTGTGCAGCACCACAAAGGGCTGTCTGCATGGCCATTCTGGATGGCAATGAGGCATTCTGGGGGAGAGGCTTATGCTAATGAGCTATGTGCCCTCTCCCTGGAACCACCTCCATGAAGGTATCTACACAACTAACAATTCAAGAAACTGCTCAGCTAGACAGATCAGCACAGCTGTCCCCACCATGACATGGTACTGAACATGGCCAAAAGATTGTGTTCAATCACAGTATGTGATAATGGTGTTGGGGAACCACTAGACACTAGGATTTACTTTGTATGTGTCATAGTGACAACAGTAAAAATGGGAATCAGTGGTGGGGGAACCACCAGACACAATGGATATTATTTAAAATACTGCACCAGCACCAACATTACTTTGGGGATGGGGGGACCACTAGTCATCATGGCATACTCCTAAGTGCCATTATGGCACCAATTGTCTTAGTGGAATTGGGGGGTAAGGGGAAACTAAACACCAGGAATTAAAGTGGATTATTGGCAACAGTATTGTTACCAGGATCATGGGATACACTAGACACCAGGATTTACCCCTAACTTAAGCAGTATCATGGGACCACTATCAATACAGGGACTAGGGGTTGGGAGAATACACAAGGCACAAGGGATTGTACTACAATGCCATAATGACACTTCATCTTGTGCAGGGAATGGAGAAAAGGGTAAAGGGACTGTACTGTGTGTGTGTTTGTGTGTCTGTTCATGTTGTGTATCCTTGTATGAGTGAGGGAGGGACTACCACAGCTTACCTGAGCAGCATGTTACCATCACACTGTTGAGATTAGCAATGATCTTCATGCTGTGTTGACTCTTGGCTTTTGGTTACTGGCAAAGGTACTTGCATCCCCCATAGTGCCTTTTGCAGGCAATATCATAACAAAATTCCCAACGTAAACAAATCCACTTTAGACAAACTCAAGGTTATGCTGCTTAATGCTTGGAGTCTAAATTGGAAACTGTACTCACTGGAACACTCCTTACCTTGGAAGATTCCAATGTCTGTGCAATCACAGAGATATGGTTTAAGGCCGCAGACAGCACCCTGGCCATGCAAGGCTACAATGCCTTTTGCACATTCAGACCTCAAAATAAGCATGAAAGAACCAAAGGCAGAGGTGCATATCCATCTTCATTAAAGACAAATACACATCAAGAGTGGTCAAACAGTACAACTCCATAGAGCTTCTCCAAATCCAACTAACTGTAGGTAAAACTCCCTTCCATATCATTGTTAGCTATAGGTCCCTCCACCATGTGCCATGAGAACCACTCTGCCTACCTGGACCTACTTGAGTTACTCACTATACAGCCAAGCACCTTGGTCATGGGTGATTGCAACCATCCTTCCATTCATTGGGAGTCATATACGAGCACAAATGCACTCACCCTAAGTTTCCTGGACTTTGTTATTACAAATGCTCTGGAGCAGATATTCTGCACTGCCACAAAGGGCTCAAATGTTCTGGACTTAGTACTCACCAACATAGAGGGTCTCTCCACTATCCCCTGTGTGTTGCCCTCCCTAGCAAAGTTTGATCATAAATCAGTCTTGTTTGAAGTAATGATCATACCTGACCCCCCCCCCCAGAGCAAAAAGAATGAACATTTTCTTTAAAGCAAACTACAGCCTCCTAAGCAATGGCATAAATAGTTTCAAATCCTCTGCTACCACTGTCAACAATGACTCCTATACAGAGGTGTACACAAATGCCCTGTATAAACACCTATACAAATGTATAGACTTGACTTTACCTGAACAGATCAAAACAAGATCCCCACAAAAAAAAAAAAAAAAAACAAGCCACCCTGGTGGACATCAAACATAAATAGCTTATACAAAAAGAAGAAGTAACTAATGTCTAACAACTGGAGAGAACTGACTCAGCAGAAGAAGAACACCCTCCACAGCTTAAACAAGCAAATTAATTATATTGTAAAGTCACTTAAAGCCAATTACAAAGATAAACTAGCATCCCTAGTTAAGGATAACCACAAGGCATTCTTTAGCTGCGTCAGAAATCTAAAAGGGAAGTTCTAGATTTGTGCTGAACTGACCCTGAGGGCATTGCCAACCTGCTAGCAGACAGACATGGTGCAACCTTCACCCTCTGTCTCCATCAGACATAACCCAAAGCATAACTGTCACCAGTCCTCTATCTAGTATCTTCAAAGAGCAGGTCATACTCGCAATCTCCATGGCCAAAAACACTGTCTCTATGAGACCGGATACAATCCCAGGCTGCCTACTAAATGGTCTAAAACAGTACCTAGTAGAACCACTTGGTACTCTCTTCAACCACAGTCTAAGTACTGTTTTTATCCCAACAGAGTGGAAAACAGCAACGGTAATTCCCTTGCACAAATGGAGTCCATCAACCGACCTTGGGAATTATAGACCCATAAGCCTAGCCAGCCTTATCTGCAAGGTCATACAGAGAATCATAATGGACCTTATCCACAAAGACATAGGTGACCTTCAAACTCTTAACCTGACCCAGTTTGGCTTCATTAAGGGTAACTCATGCTTATTAAACCCTGTGGTATCTTGACTTAGCCAAGACTTTTGGCACTCAGGCATCATTGAGAAACTCACCCAGCTGGGAATGAACCCATATCTCACTAGATGCGTAGCCAACTGGCTCACCTACAAAATGCATACAGTCAAAGCTGGGGATTCCACCTCTACCAGCAGACCATTTACCAGTGGTGTACCACAAGGATCTATGCTGGGCCCCCTACTGTTTGGAATCTATTTCTTAGAAGTCCAGGTGAAAATAGATGGCCTGTGGCTTACTGAGTTCACCAATGACTGCAAACTGGGTGCAATCATTAAGTCAACCAATGAAGTTGACATACTACAAAAAGAGCTTACACAGACAAATGATTAATGCCAAAGCCACGGACTTAAACAAAACATAAAAAAAAATGTGTTATCATCCCTTTTGGCAAAGGGGAAGTCCCTGCAAATTACTATATTAACAGTACCCCCCTTAGCTCAAACCCTGTGTTGAGACATTTAGGAACTCAAGTTGATAGCAACCTTAACTTTGATCACCATGTGTCCACAATGATAAGTAAGGCCTTCTATATTGCTCATCTCATAAGTAAGGGTATTGCATCCAGAGCTAAGGATGTTATAACTCCCCTGTACTCATTCTCCCTCACCAGACCACTAATAGACTATGATGCGCCCTTCTGTATGCACCTTACCAGACACCTGCAGCAGCTGGAGAGACCTCAGAGGTTTCTCACCAAGAAAATTCAGGGCCTTCAACACATGACCTACATGGATAGACTGAAGGCCCTGTCACTGTACTCTGTATCTTATAGGCTGCTGAGAGGTGACTTGTGCCTGGCCTACAGAGCAGTCTTGGACCCTGCCCTAATGGAAATGTTGCACATCTGCAAATCAAATAGGACATGATTCACTCACTCTAGGGACCTTAACCTAGCCTGCGACATTAACAGAACATGCTGGAGAAACAGATATGTCTCCCAGAGATTGCCACTTCTCTGAAATAAACTGCCAATTCATGTAAAACAGAGCTCTTCAATGACAAGGGTCTTCTAAGCACAAGCTGTATGGCTCACGCTGGGCCTTACACTGAATCCCAAGGATTGTTTTATTGGCAAAAGACAATTATACAAATCATGTTAGCTAACAGCTACTCACATATAAGCACATACTCAGAATTTATTTATTTATTTATTTTATTTTTATTTTTTAGAAATGCTGGGACAGATCTCATAGAACATGCAGTTCTACAAGGAATATATAAAGGCTAATAGTCATCAAAATTCTCAAAATTAACCTGCCAAACTCATGAACTCCATAGCACTAGATTTATGATGGATCATTGAAACTACATGGCATGACATCAGTGAAAGTAGAAGTGACGGGAATGATGAATGATGATATATTACGGGTTTGGTTATGACCTTCAGACTAGTTTGCGAAGTCTATGTTACTGACTGATGGCTAATGCTCTGTCCTGTAATCTCTAACTTTGGACTTTCACAAAGACTTCTAGAGACAGCACAGCATCTACATTGAATAATTTTCACAAAACATTTCTCGTCCTCTTTCTAATTTTAGGAGTAATGAGGAAACTTGTGACTAGCAATGACAAAAGTCATTATGATTCAAATTGATTTATTCTAAATTATATTTCCCCTTAGGAAAGAAATACCTGTCAGTACAAATGACTGTTATCAAATAATGAAGCAGAACTGTTCCATGCTGGCTAAAATATAAATCAAGCAAATACTTGGGACTGACTGCTGCCAGATTTCTCAGGTTTACTTTTGGATTGTGCAATGGTGATAAGAAATCAGATCACGTGATGCATTTACAGGACTCTGACAGAGGTTAAAGGTGTCATTTTTAAAGCCATACACATATTTGTAACATCTTTCTTTTTCAGATGTAAAATATTTTCCCTTTATCTTTTGGACTAGAAAGATTTTGACCTGCACATGTTCCAGATGAACATGTGCTGTATAGAGATGAATGTTCATTTGTATAGTCAAGAATGCTGTGATTCAGATACACAAGCCTGATCGCTAAATAGACTTTCTCCATTTTGGTACAATCCCAGAAGCAGTATATATAGAGATTAGGGTGTAGGGGCAGAGCACTCATGTCTGGTGCACAGGAGAGCTTGCCGCTCTACAGAAACACTGTTGTATTGCGATGGCCATTTCCTGCATGTAGTGAAAGAAGTTAAGCAAACTAGGCAAGTGGCACTGAGTATATGACTATATGAGTGTATGAGTATAGGAGTGTATGAATATGAGTGTATGAGTGTATATGTATATGATTATATATGTGTTGGAGTATATCAGCATATGAGTGTAGGAGTGTGTAAGCGTGTATGAGCATATGAGTGTGTGAGTATATAGTTCTCAGAGGCCCAGGCAAAGACAAAGGGCCTATGGCTGACCAAGTTTGCACTTGACTGTAAGTTGGGTGCTGCCATTGACTCCAGAATTGATGTTAACATACTGCAAGACAGTCTCAGAGCTACAAATAACTAGTGCCAAAGTCATGGCCTTAAGTTAAACGCAAAAAAGGTATCATTGTGCCATTCGGCAAAAACATGGCCCCTACTGATTACCACATCAATGGCAACCCCCTAAGCGCACAACCTGTGGTGAGAGACCTGGGTACTCAGGTTGACAACAATCTCACATTCGACCATCATGTGGCGGCTGTGGTCAGAAAAGCCTTTTACTTCGTTCATCTTATAAGTAAAGGGACTGCATCCAGAAAAAAGAAGGTTATTACCTCTCTGTACTCTTCTCTTATTAGACCTATGATTGAGTATCATGCCCCATTTGGTATGTACCTGTCCAAACACCTGCACCAACTGCAAAGGCCACTGAAATACCTCACAAAGAGAATCCATGGCCTCCAACACCTATTCTATGTGGACAGGCTTAAATCACTATCACTCTACTCTGTATCATACAGATAGCTCAGAGGTGATCTGTGTTTTGCCTACAAGACAATATCGGACCCTGCCCTACTAGAGATGCTCCATATCTGTAAGTCTAACTGTTCCCTCATTACCCACTCAATAGGCCTAAATCTAATATGGGACATCAACAAAACCAGCTGGAGAGACAGGTTTGCCTCCCAGAGGCTGCCCCATCTCTGGAATAGACTTCCCATACATGTCAAACAGAATACCTCACTGGCTTTCTTCAAACGCAATCTTAATGAGTGGATGGGAAACCATAAATTTGTCCCAGAGGGTTCCACCTTTGTCCCTCATTGACAGGGGCGACAGGTGCTGACTGAGTTTTCTTTTTTGGGGATAAACTCTTGGCTAGGCTTATAAGGGCCTCAGGGCCATTTGCCTAGTAACCTACTATGATCCTATAGGTGTAGCTCATATATGGACATCTGTTGTAGTCCTGTTTCTGTAGATACATCAGTATTAGAGTTTATTAACCTGGATCTGTGATGTAGAGGGTGAAGCCTTGCCTACAGTTCACATTACCTGACTTTGACTAGTAGCTTGGAGACTAGAGGAGATGGGCAGAGGAGGAAGGGCGTCATTAGCTTACACTGGCTCACCCATCCTGGGGGAAATAGTGGTCCCGTCATCTAAAATTGCTCCCGGGCAATCACATGCTTGCATGGTAACAATGACCACAGGACATTAAGCTGTGAGTTTGGTAATCCAAGCTGGTGGCGCTAACCTCCAAAAGCATGTTTTTATAAGTACATACAAACCAATGAGGGCAAAGACTGCACCTGCACTTATGAAGGTGCACATATGAATCATGAGGGGTGGGTTAGTCAAGAAGGATGGGGTTAGGGATGTAACCACAAAACTCTTGATGACTGCCTCTATTATGGCTCTCAAAGAAAGTTGGGCTGATAGTCAGGAGGCAACAGAACAGAAATAAATAAATATATATATATATATATATATATATATATATATATATATATATATATATATATATGGATTCACTTTATAACCTCAAAATGCTGAAATATTGAATTTCAGTATCTCGAGACTATAAAACCGAATCCACAAAACACCGACAAACAAAAACCGCAAAACCACATAACCGAAAACACCACACACACTACACTAAACATACAACAAAACACCCACATCACAACATAAACAAAAAAACAACACACATACACAACTCACACACACACACCCCCTACTTATATATACTAACTCCGAGATCGCACAAACACAACACAAAAGCTCACTCACACACGCACATTCTCCAATCCCTCACACACACTCTAACTCCCACTCAAAACCCTTACAAAACACTCACTTACCTGACATAACACCTACATCCAAACACGGCACCGCGCACCAACAAAACACAAACCCGGACATTACATAGCGCAACTTCATAACCGCGAGTTCGACATATTTTCGACATACGTCAAATTTGCGATTATGAACGTTCGCTATTTTGAACAATCGACTTTATAGCTTCAAGATACTGAAATTCGACATTTCAGTATTTCGATGTTATAAAGTGAACCCATATATATATATATATATATATATATATATATATATATATATATATCATGGTTTACTTTCGGCATTCCAAATCTGCTTCTGTCAGTCTTTTAGAATGTCGACCCAAAATGCTGAATCTGGAATGTTGAAAAGTAAACCAAGGTGAAAATGAATGGATTGACAACTGTAGTTCGATGTATTCGACATAGCAGGAGGTGACATCACTCACCTCCTGATATGCACATTTATGTACTGTTACAGTCTAAAGTCAATGGTATGTTAATTCTAATAATTTGCCCTGCACCCCCCACATCCCCTGCACATTAAATATACCAACTCCAAAATTGTACTACAGTAAGGAAATGGGCTAATTCCCTTTTACTCATTGAACTGCGATCTCCCTGCACAATGTCGAACCCAAATACTGAAGCTACACTATCCGTTCACTGTAGTGTAGTCGATACATTTTAGTTTGACATTCCACCAACTTGAAAACTGCAATTCGACCACATGCCAGTCGACAGATGCAGTTTCAAGGTTTTCAGTGTAAACCATATATAATATGTATATATATTTGTGTGTGTGTGTGTGTGTGTGTGTGTGTGTGTGTGTGTGTGTGTGTGTGTGTGTGTGTGTGTGTGTGTGTGTGCGTGCAAAAATTCATCTGTGATATCCTTTTTAACACTGTTTTTTAGAATGCCCACTTGAGACATCTCTTTGCCTCTTTCTCTTTCTCAGAATACTCTTTGAATACCTCAGCATTACTGAAGTCATTATAACCACAGTTATTATAAGACATTTATTTTAAACAGAAGTCTGTTTTTTTCTAAACAGTTTTCATTATATATTATGGACAATGACCTCCTTTTGCTATTATGCTGCTTTAAAACAACACCTTATGGTTACACCTGACTGAAACCCTGTTTATTTCTCACTCTGTTCCCTTCTTTTATATAAGCAAGACACTAGTTTGCTATGCATAACACAATTTTTATTTTGACTGATTCTATTTCACTCCCTCTTCCTTTTGTATTTGATTCTGAGGAGTCAGTATAAATGTAGATGAAGAAATTGCTCCTTTTAACCTACGCTCTAGCAGTAACTGAAAAAAAGCACTACAGTTCAGTGCTTGTATATTCCAGAAGAGCTACATACAGCTCTACATAAAAGTAATTGTTAATACTCTGGGTCTTCCTGATACATTACACTTCCTTTTCAACTTAACCATTACATTAGTATTAGTTAGAACTACAGGGAATATGCTGAAACTACTGATTTTCTGAAACTCTGCATCTGCATACTGTGAGACAGTCTCCGATATTACCATTCATCCCATTCCACACTTAGGACATACAGTGTTCATTGCATTGATTGCATCTCTACTTGTCATCCGAGCATTTCTTTTCCCCTCATTCCTAACATTAACGTCCTCCTGCTTACCTATACCTACTGCATACTACAATCTTCTCACCTTCTTTTACAAATTCCACACACTACACCCCCATCTATCTAAGTAATCTGATTCAGCTGTATAGCAAGCCACATCCAACCTTTTTGTATAAAATATTGCAACTATTTCATGCGATATCTGACTTCAAGATTGCTTACCTTAACCCAATTAACTGCTGTCCCTGGGTAAGTTGTACTCTATGTAACTTCAAAGGTAACTACCTTAAGTTAGAAATGTGTAATTACACAATTATCCAACCTTTGTTACTACTAAAATTACATAAATTTTATATATTCTGCATAACACCTATATGTACTATGAAGCTTTTCTCATAGGGACTCTGCAGAAAAGGGACTTCAGCACCATTGGACTATCCCGGTTAACAAATATAAATAAATAAAAAATAAATACTATTTGTTAACTTCATAACCTTAGTACACTTCAAATAATAGTCAATAGTGATTAGATATTCGGAGTTCTGATGGTGAAACATATCATATCCAACTGTACTCTAGAATTCTCCCTGAAATTAATAAGAAACTGTTCCTTCTCTGAGATTTGTTATTGTTATTATACAAAGCACAGCTCGGAATCTTTCCCTCTATTTGTATAGACTTGCCTGACTAAAATAGCACATTATGAGCACTTTGTTTACACTTCACATTACCCAAGTTTATCTCATCTATTCTTGCATCATTTCTTTACCTGAAGTCTCTTCACGTTATCATTTTATTGGACTCGCCTATATGTAAGCTTTTTTTTTAATGAAAAGTATGGTTGGAGTTTCTTCCTCAGAACAATGCTGTGTCCTGGCAAGCCTGTCATCATTACTTCTTGAAAATTTGCATCACACTCACAATTAATGAATTTCCTCCTTCACAACAACCTATTATCCTCATCCCAGCATGGATTCAGACCTTCCCACAGTACTACCACAGCATTACTATCCTTTTCTAACTCTGTTAATACCCACAGAAACAACAGCCTGTTCGTATCCTCCATATTCCTAGACTTATCCAAAGCCTTTGATATGGTGAACCATAGTTTACTCCTAGAAAAACTGGCCACTTTTAGCATAAATGCTTCCACCTTATTCTGGTTCAGTAGCTACTTATCTAACTGACAACAAGCTGTTCTTTGGGAAAACCACCTGTCACCCCTACTTCCAGTAACCACTGGTGTCCCACAAGGGTCCATTCTCGGCCCACTGCTATTCTCATTATTTACTAATGACATAGCATCATCCCTACCCTCTGCCTCAATAGTCCAATACGCAGGTGATACCACTATAATATGTGCAGCCCACACTCTCAACAAACTTCAAATCATAACCCAAAACAGCTTTTCTCTTGCCGAAGAATGGTTTGCCAACATCAAACTACTGCTAAATCCAAAAAAAATCTAAACTTATTCTTTTCAGTCCAGGCAGATCTCCCCTCATAAACAATAATTTTGAAATAATATCCGAAAACAATACTAATATGACTCAAACACTACACACTAAGCTGCTAAAAGTAGAAATTGACAATAAACTCAAATTCGACATCCATATTTCTCAAACATTCAAGAAAGCCAACAAAAAGATCAGACTCCTTTATAGAAACCACCACTACATGACCAGACACACAAAATCCACTATAGAAAGGACCCATCTGTTATCTATACTTCTTTATGCTTCCCCAATCTTTATCAACCTTCACCAAACAGAGCTCTCTAAAATTGAATCATGCTACAACAAAATTGCCATATTTGCTAATGAAGCCATTCATAGGTCCCATCACTGCCAGTCCCTTAGACAACTCAACTGGCTCGAGTTTCCACAACTCCTCCTACTCAACCAACTTACCACTGTCCATAAGCTCTACTACCTTCCTATGAAAACACCTGCCTTGCAACAATTAATTCAATCCTACACACCCTCCAGAAACCTAAGATCAACACACCGGAACCACATAATTGTCACCAAGCACAAAAATGAAGCTGGAAAATCCCTCTTTGCCTGCTGCATTGCAAAAACCTGGAACCTCCTAACCGATCACCTAACCTCAACATCCTCACCTTACCTCTTCAAAAAAAAAAAAATCAAATCCCACTTTATGCAAAACTGGCTATGTTCATGTCTTCCCCCAGGCTAGAC
Source organism: Protopterus annectens (assembly GCF_019279795.1). Lineage (NCBI taxonomy): Eukaryota > Metazoa > Chordata > Ceratodontiformes > Protopteridae > Protopterus > Protopterus annectens. The sequence goes on from NC_056725.1 coordinate 556,800,011, forward strand.
CAAATCTACTCACTGCTATTAATGGGTCTATATTACCAGAGCGAAACAACATTTGAGTGAATACCAAAACACTGACATGAATTGCTCGAAGTGCGAGAATACTGAACGTACTAAACCGCAAAATTTTAAATCTTGAACTGTCATAGTTGGCCAACCCCACCACCCGCTACATACTACCTACCCAAACAAAATAAATAAACCATATACATACACTAACCAAACCCTATTTCTAACCCTAAAGTAAAGCACCAAAACCCTACTTCTAACCCTACATTAAACCCCACATATGCAACTATCTATGCACTATCCTTAACCCCTCCCTAACCTTAAGGTCCATAACTGCCGCACACTTCCCCTATGAAAATATACACAAACAAAATAAATAATCCACATACATACATTTACCAAACCTTACTCCTAACCCTAGACTAAATCTTACATACATAAACTATCTATACACTTACCTTAACCTGCACCCTAACCCTAAGGTCTGTAACTATCGCACACTTACCTTATGGAGCTATACCACAGACGGGCCAACCATGGTAATTCGACATTTCCAAATCTGCGGTTTTGGACATTCGCTGTAATGCCGGTTCGTGCAATACGTGTTGACTTTTACGGATTCGCTTAAATGGACTTTCTCTCTCGTAATAGGGAACCCTAATAATACTCTCCCAAATAATGAATTCTGCCATGGTTCTCAACCTCTAATAGTTTATTGACTCAATGCTAGAAAGTAAAGTATTCTCTACTGTCGTTCCCTATTTGGTTCATAGGTTCATAGGTAGGTACTAGGGTATCGGCCCAAGGCCCTACATAAGCCTAGCCAGCAAGGTTTCCTGGTTTACGCCACCCAAAAAAGTTATTTTCCTGTGCCACTGTTGAGCAGAGACACAGAAGTGATCCCCGGGGTGTATTTCCTATTTCCCATCCACTCATCAAGATTTTTCTTGAAGAGTGCTAATGAAGAACTTTGCTTGACATAGATGGTAGCCTGTTCTGGAGTATGGGAAGTCCCTGGGACAGGAATCTATCCCTCCAGCATGTCCTGTTTATTGTGGTGACAAGGTTTAGGTTCCTAGAGCGTGTAGCATGGAGGGATTGGGATTTCTTTAGGTGTAGCATGTCCCTCAGCTCTGGGTTTGACATAGCTTTATATGTTAGGCAGAGATCACCTCAGAGTAGGCGATATGCTATGGAGTAAAGCTGGAGTTTTTTGAGATGGTCAGTGTAGGGCATTTGTTTGAGGCCAGTAATCCTCTTTGTGAGATACTTCTGTGGCCTTTCCAGCTGCTGTAGATGTCTTGTGAGGTACATTCCAAAAGGGGCGTTGTACTCTATAATGGGTCTAATAAGTGTCGATTAGAGGGGAACAATGACCTCTTTTTTCCTGGAAGAGAACCCTTTTATGATGAGGTGTGCCACGTAGAAGGACTTCCTGACTACTGTGGTGATGTGACTATCAAAGGAGAGACTACTGTCAAACTGGGTCCCAAGGTCTCTTATCATGCTTTCGGTGTTAAGTAGATTGCTGCCTATGTGGTAGTTCATGGGTACAGAGTTTTTACCAAAGGGGATGACACTGCACTTTTTGGCATTGAGCTTGAGGCCATGGCTCTGACACCAGGCATCTGTCTCAGCGAGGCCCTTCTGTAGGATGTCCACATCATTTGGGAACTTGACTATGGCTCCTAGTTTGCAGTCATCTGTGAACTTCATTAGCCAGAGGCCTTCTGTGTTAGCCTGTACTTCAGAGAAGTAGATACCAAACAGGAGAGGTCCCAGGATAGAACCCTTTGGTACTCCACTTGTCACTGCTTTGAGGTCAGATTTGGAGTCTGCAACTTTTACAGTGTGGGTTCTGTCAGTGAGCCAGTTGGCAACCCATCTTGTCACATAAGGATTTATACCTAGTTTAGTGAGTTTAGTTATAATTCCAGACTGGGGGATGGTGTCGAGAGCCTTGGCAAGGTCAAGATAGGCTGTGTGAACCACCTTACCCTCATCTATGGCTTTGGTGACTCCCTCAAAGAAGTTGATCAGGTTCAGGAGGCATGACTTTCACAAACCCAAACTGGGTGGGATCCAGAGTTTGGAGGTTACTAATGTCTTTGTTTATGAGTTCCATGATGATACGTTCCATGGCCTTGCAGACAAGGCTCGTCAGGCTAATAGGTCGATAGTTCCTGGGATCAGTGGTGGATCCCCCTTTGTGGAGTGGGATAACTATTGCTGTGTGCCATTCAGTGGGCACAAAGCCTGACATAAGACTATTATTGAACATGGTGCTTAAGTGGGGAGCCAGTTCATTCTGAAGTTCGTGTAAAACGCAGCCTGGGATATTGTCCGGTCCCATGGATGCTGTGTTTCTGGCTTTAAAGAGTGCAGCTTTTACCTGCATAGTTGTGATTACAGAGACTCTGCATTTTTCCTGTATAGATATGGGCCCTTTAGGGGGTGAGAGGGGGGTAAAGTTAGCACTGAACCTATCTGCCAGGATGTTGGCAATATCAGTTGGTTCTGTAATTTTCTTGCCTTTGTGCTGTAACTCAGAGCAGATATTGATGTTGCCATCGAGATTCTTGACATAGCTATAGAATGCTTTGTGGATGTCCTTAGAATCAGGGGCAATTTTGTTTTCATAGCTAGCTTTGGAGTATCTTATAAGGGATCTCAGCTTCTTACTGAGGCTGACCAGGGAGCTGCTCCACTCATGGGATTTTACTCTCTTTTGCAACAGTTTCTTCCTTCTGTTGTACAGTTTGTTTATGGCAGGGGACCACTAGATTGGCTTCCTTTTTTTGGAGGATAGTGTCTTGGTTCTGTTTGGGATAACACGATCCATGCACTCGTGTAAGTGCTTATAGAGTGCCTTTGTGTAGGATTCAGCAGTTGTAACTGTATTGTCCATCTGCATGGGTGTCATGAAGTTCACCACTTCTGACTTAAAAAGCATGAAGTTGGCTTTGGAGAAATTTTTTACTGTTGTTTCCTTAATGGGGGGTGGGGGTGGGATGTGGATATCAAGGGTGATTAGCTTATGGTCGGATCGGACCAACGAGGAGTTGACTTCAGGTGTGGAACACCAGTCACTCATGTTGGTAATGACTAGGTCTAGGATATGGTTGCCCCTGGTGGGGGTGTGGATAAGTTGATCCAGTGCATTGGAGTTTATGAATTCCAGAAAGCGTTGAGCTAAGGAGTTGGTACACAAGTAGTTTTCCCAGTTAATGGTGGGGTAGTTGAAGTCACCAATTATTAGGGTGTTTGGTTGAACCCTAATATTTTCCAGTACATCAAGAAAAGAGGAGTGGGAATCCTGGGGCATGGTGGGGGATCTGTAGCAAGCTAAAATTTGGATTGCAGTTTTGCCCAGAGTTAGTTACACTTGGATAACCTCGGATGCATTATGCTGAGCAACTAGCCTGGAGGTGTGGATATCCTTAATTTATATGGACACACCTCCACCTTTGATGTTTCAGTCCAGGTTACATGGCCGAAAAGTGTGGTATGAGTTATAGCCTGGTAGTGCAGGGGTGCTCTCTGGAGCCTTTAACCAGGTCTCAGTCACTGCACAGATATCAATGTTCTCCATTTTAAGGAGTGCCTCGAGTGAGTGCATTTTGAGATTTAGACTTCTAGCATTGAGTAGCATTACCCTTAGTTTTTGCTTGGCTGTTCCTGTTATGGTGGTGAATTTGTTATTTGAACCCTGCCTAAAAAATGCACTATAGGGGCAGCAAGAGCCTTAGCCAGTATCCAGAATCCCAGGAGCTACAGGTGCAGGCCATCTGTGGCAAAGCATCATGGTCTGTCGACCATGTCATCCCAAGCAGACAGATACTGGATCCCCTTAGAATGACACCAGAAGCTTAGCCAATTGTTGAAGTCAATCATTTTGTCCTCGTACTGTGGTATCATTCTGGGTGATGGCAGGATGCTACTTGGGGCTAGGGTCATACCTGCCTGGGCTACATGATCAGACAACTCCTCCATGTCTCTTTTCATGTAGTCCAGAGAGGTACATCTCAAGTCATTCACACCAACATGGACAATGACAGAGTCATATTTGTACTAGCTGTGGAGTGACCTGAGTGTGTGGGTTATGTGGTGGATCCTGGCACCTGACAGGCAGCTGACAGTAAGCTTCTCCTTGTTTAGCCTGGTGAGTGGGACATCAGTGTGTTGGGTACGTTGTTTTGCCTTATTGGCTGTGGTTGAGTGGCACACTGAGTCTGTGGGCTATGTGTCATTTGGGTTGTGTTGGGGGATGGAGGTTGCTTGCGTTTCTGCTTTGGAGGTCTCTGTTTCTTAGACAGATTATAATTGAGAGCCTCCGCAAATGTTTTTGTGTTACTATGTGTGGATTTTGGTGGTGTAGATTTAGTGAGACTATGTGATGAGTGTGGTGTGGTGCAAATGTTTACTTTCTCCTCATGACTGTCAAGTTCAGTCTTGGTTGGAGAGAGCTTTACCTCCAGTTTGGCTAGATAAGTGCATCTCTCACAGGTTGTAGTGTTGGGTGGTAGGACTAGAGGGTTGTCTGTGTACATGAGGCAATTTCTACATTGCCTCAAGATGCCCAGATTCATCACATAGATAGGAGAGAACACTGGGAGCTGACCCTTGGGCATGCCTGAATAAAAAACTATTTTCCTCTAGATAATTGAGGAAAGTGAGTACAAGAGCTGTTTTTCTCTAAGCAAGTGAGAAAAGTAAGTACAAAAACTGTTTTCCTCTAGGTAATGAGGAAGATTGAGTGCTATAGTAATTAGTAGCTTATTTAGTGCTTACAAGTTCTGAACAAGCGCTGAGCATGAATAAGCAAATTTAAGTGCTAAAACTAAGAATCTGTATCTGCACTAGATGCAAATTCTACCAGATATCTCAACTGTAACTCATTTCAATCTATTGTTTGAAACTGCATTCAACTAACATGGTGTACTTTATGTATGAATATCTTGTACCTTGTGAATGTTAAATAATGTAATATAATACTTGTGGATCTTTGTGCTTGTATATCTTTGTACCGTGTGAATGTTAACTAATGTAATGTAATACTTGTGAAGCTTTTCTCCCCGGGCCTCAGCTGAAAATGGACCTGTGTCCAGTCGGACCTTCCCGGTAAACAAATGTAAAATAAATAAATAAATAAATCTCAGAAATCATCCTTGTGAACTGCTGAAAATCTTTTTATTTCTTTTCAGATAAAGGCAACTTTGGAATAATGTAGCTTCCAGTTCCTCACTGATCAGATCTCAAAACTAGAGCAAGGATTGCAATGAGAACATTTTCCCCTGAGTAATGGCCACAGTGTGTGATGAGAAATGTTTATGAACTTGGCGCATATATGTGCCTTGATGCAACTCAGCACTCATGCTCTTTCAGAAGCAGAAAAATAGAAGACATCTACCAGATTTAAAGTGTTGGTAAAGGCTGGATTCATCTACTTTTTGACCAAATTAAAGGGTGGAAATGGGAGTTTAGAAACATTATGAAAAAGGGGGAAGCAAGCAGCGGGAAGCACATACAGTCAAATGCAAAGGAAAGAACAGTATGTTGTTGCAAAAGGTAGGATAACTTTTTTTTGGGGGGGGGCAGACACCTGTTTTATATAGATAACATGAAGGTAATTTGGGCAAGGAAAGTAAGAAGACTGGATATGTACTGGAGCACAGAAACTGACAAGGAAAACAGGCAAGACTGACTGCTGTGGTGGTGAGACACTGAGGGATGGGGAGTACAATGGAGTAGGAAACATCAGATAAACAGGGGGAAGACAACAGTGATTGGGAAGACTGGAGAACAAACAGGAGTGGGCATAGACACAAACATTAGGGGGACACTGAGATTGCGAATAAGGTGGGTGCAGAGAACAATATCACTCTACCTGTGTGAAACCCAGTGGGAGATCAGACCCCACCTTGGGCACCTTCATGAATGGGCCCTGGCTCTGATGGCAATGACAGTGCAAGATAGGGATGTGACTCTTCAAGCTATATAATAAGTCTTTCCAGGTGGCCAATGAAGCCAGCTAGGTGCTGATCTACCAGTCCCAAATCACCTCAGCAAGCTTGCTCCTTCTGATAAAAGGGTATGTACCCCTGGTAGAGCCACCAGTGAGAATCACAGCAGATCCAGCTGGTTATGCCCCACTCAGCATAAGACTCAAGAGCCTAACTGTCCCTCCCCAGTTGTACTTTCAGAGGTGGCCCTAGCAGCCTGCTGTTGGGACGGGTGAGGTGGTACTGGCAGGTGGTACTGTGGATGTAGCTGTATAAAAATAAAAGTAAATGAAGTGATACAACAAAACAAACCACAAATAGCTGTAATAAACAGAAAGGCTAGCAATAAAATGGTAGCAGTGAGAAATGTAAACATACAATTCCATACAGTACTAAATAACTTTTTGAAATTATTCATTAGTGTTTTATATATGACTGCTGAAGGTAAGTCTGTATAAATTACATCACAGCACACTTTTTTCATTTAGAGCTGTTATTGTTCTATTTTTGAGCAGTGTGTTACAGGTAGTTACAGACCACCTTAGATGATACCCATGCATCAAGAGGTAGCATCCATGCACTACTACTGCAGTCTGATGGTTCATCACTTGAGGTAATGTAGAATGCTAACGATATATTTAATGTTTTGGTAATCATAAACAGAGGAAACAGTGGGATCAGAGTGGATGTATTGCTAAATCAGTTTTAACCATGGCTGATCACCTTTTAGATTAATTTATTTATCCTTTGATGGCTGTGTTAGCTCCCCTAGGCTACTGACCTCTTTTCAGAGAAGATCAAAGGTGGTATTTACACTACAAGGTGAGATTTGATAAAAGCATCAGGGAAGTTCCCCTCCTGTTTTTGATAGGTGTCACTGGATCTTTTCAATCCACCACAGTTGCCACCAACTGTAGCGGATAGAGCTTGGTTTAGCATCTCATCTAAAGAAGACACATTCAGGTCTGCAGCACCCTTGTAATGCTGCACTGTCACCCATCTGGAAATTAATCCAGTCACCAGGAATAAAGCTACAGCCCACAGCCTTCTGGCCTTCGATCAGTAAAGGTCCACGTACTTTCTGCTGAGCCACTGACATGTTTAAATTAACTATTAAGCTGTTAACAGTCTGCAGAGTTCACCTGTGTATCTAGGCTGTCTTTGTAGAGTGCCTGAATGTCATGGTAACATGCACACTTTGGCTGCAACCTTGTCATTTACTGCACTTCAGTCATGGAAACCATGATATCTGATGTGTGTAGTACTACATACTACCTCCACACCTCTCAACTGTACAGATTTTTCACAGAATGTCCAGATTTTTGCCTCATATTTTTGGTCTGTTCCTCATAACATTTGTGGCTTTCTGGATTTTTGTGGCAAATAAGTGAGGACTGAAGTCATTATATAATGACAGGCATTTGGTTTTCCGACTTCATATCCTTTAGAAAATGTTTGGTAATACAAGACCTTGGATTCTATCAACTTTCTAAGTTTATAAGAGCAATATTTAAAATGTATCCCTATTTTTGGGGCTTTGTCCCCCTATTATTTTTTGGCTTTGTCCAGATTTTTTGTGCCCAGAGGTTGAAAGCTATGACTACCTCCAGAGAAGGTCAGCTGCATGATTACTCTCAGTCTGACTTAGTAGTAACAGGAAAAATTCCTGATGACTGCCTGCTTTTCTTAAACATCATTAAGGGACTTTATTTGTTGGCTGGTTTCATTTCCTGTGTGCCTTTCCAAACATAGCAGAGCAATGCTTACCTGTTTACTGCATCTGGCAGCTGTTTGTACTTCCGATATGGGTGTAGCAGCTATGTTGCTGTTGTCGTAGGTATTGTTCTCTTGTCATCAGCTGCACATGTTGGCCTATGTCCTCAGTAAGCATAAGGACGCAGATGTCCTGATGTGATCAAGTGATTATTATTAAGCAGCCAATAATTTCCAGGAGTACAGCGACTGGTCTTCTCATGGCATAATGCACTTTCTCTACGTATGTTAGACAGCACTGATATAACTTACATTGTATTCAGAGATGTCTTTCAGTCACTTTTTTTCTGTCCATACTTTGCTATGAAAACATAAGCTTTGGGTATACTCTGGAGAAACAACATACAACATCAGGTGACAAAGCAGTGGTTCATAGTCTTTAAGGCCAGTTTAGTAAATGTGGTTACTAAGTTAACAGTGGCCTGACAACAGCTGCAAGCCTGATTACCAGCAACCATGGCTCCACCAGCAGGACAGTACTTTGAATTTGTTACTTCCACAATGGACTTTTTTCATTCTCTAGTTTTTGCACAAATATATTTACTTTCTGTTTCCATATGTCTCATTTATGGAAGTCACCGTGCTCATCTTATTATAATACGACTGCCTCAGAATTTGCCATTTATATTGAAACATTTCTCCACAGAAAATGAATTCAGTTAATATCACCTTTGATATATTCAACATTATTTAGAATGTCAGTTATAGCATGGTTAAAAAAATGTAGCAAGCATATGAATAAATCATGGCCTAAACTGAAACCTTGAACCATTTTTAGTTAACAGGAATTTTGCTTAGTCTGTAACTTCTCTTTAGCAAGCACTTCAAATTTTTTCAGCATGCATTGATCATAGCTTTGCTTTCATCCTATTGTGCACTCATTTATGGGTTGCTGAAAAGAACGTTACACATGCAGCAAAGTAAGCAATCATAAATGTATCGCATAATCCTGAGATTCAGATTTATTGAGTACAGTAACAGTGTATACATTAAAGTAAATAAGGGACTATGAACTGTATCAGAAGCAAAGAAATTACTTGCCACAGGAGGGATTTATTTTTTTATGGTCCTGAAGAAGTTAGAATATATATATATATATATATATATATATATATATATATATATATATATGTGTGTGTGTGTGTGTGTGTGTGTGTGCATGTGTGTGTATATATATATATATATATATATATATATATATATATATATATATATATATATATAGCTATACAGAGAGAGAGATTTTTTATAAAAATAAATAGCAGTAGCTCTAGATTTGCTTTCATCAAGAGTGTATTTTCCATTTTTGAAATCTTATTTCATATGTATGGAAATGCAAACTGTTAGCATAAATACTCAGCCAACATAACTAATATATTTGAGAAGAAAATGTTCTCTGTAGAGGGTGCAGTGAACAGACTACAAAAAATGCCTTCAGTGAAGCAATTAGTATAGCAAGGAACATTTTGTAAATTTGTAAATGGGAAATGAAATTTACACTGATAGACGCAATACTCCTAGTATCTAGGCAGTAGCTGTTTCAGCAAAGGGACATAATTACTAAGACAGAGAAACATGCAGTTTACTCTGCAATATAATGGCCAATTTTACTACCAAATTCTGATTGAAAAAAAAATGTTTGAAATACATTGGCAATGGTCTTTGATAATAGTGGATGTAAGACATGAAAATTGGTTGACTGATAATTTAAAACGTTAGAAGATTCACAAATTGATTGAATAGGTATATTTGTACTAGAATTTTTAACTGTGCAATGTACAGATCTTTAAGTTTGTGAAGTAAGGGGTTAATCATCCAAATAATATCTGAATGGTAAACACTCATTTAATTATAACCTCCACACTCCTAATACATGTATTTGCTGACACCTTGTTCTTGAATACTAGTTATCTCTTGATAGTTATGAAGTAGACAGTTTCCTACCATGCATGTAGCTCCTCTCTATAGCCATTTTAATTTATCTTCACATCCATATTTCTCTGTAAACTACATCCCACACAATCCTTATTCACTATAATTTGTACTCTGTATATTATATTACACTTTTCCAGTCTTCTAAAAGTTCTGCCTTACAAACAAGACAAGAGCCCCATGTCTGCATATATGTATCTCTTCCGATACCCAAGGCATACAGGCGAGAGGTTGTCAGTTAGAATACCAGTCTTACACTAACACTCTTGGCAGTTCTAGTGACAAACTCAGTCTACATTAGTGTGCATCCCACACACAAATGAACTGATTAAAACTTCTGCTATACAGATTTACAGAGCCACAGAGAACCATTTAATAACGCTGCATATTGTAACAAAGGTAGAATGCCTCACCCTGTATTGTCCAACTAAAGTTATAGGATATGGGAATGACTCACCAACATGTTGTAGAATATTCCACCAGTTACATTTAAATTGTTATATGCTATTAGATATATGTACATGTAGTTAGTGCCCTCACTCACATTTAATGTATTTAAGTTTTAAAGTGCTGCTCACTGTATTTTTGTTGCCTGATTGTGCAGTAACATATTGACACTGAAGTAGTTTATAGACTATGATGGTAAGACATTTTTGCAACACAACCAAACAAGTGTAAAGCCAGTTATAATTGAACAAATAAACATATCAAACAATAAACTGAAATAGTATAATTTTGTACAATGCATAAACTACTAAAGAACGCAAAGCGTTAATACATTAAGAATATCCTTCCCAAATAACCCCTAAATCTACATTAACAGCATTTAGAAGCACATTCTGCACCCCCTTCTGAAACATTCTAGTTTTAATTCCTTAAAACTTAAGTACAAAATAACATTACTTCTTACATATCTGACATATCCTCCCTGTCAATCTCCCCAGTCACCCAGAGAAAAGAAAAAAAAACTTATTTAATAGAAATAGTCTTCCAAATGTAGTATCCCTGACACAAAGCACTAGTTCTGAGTCATGTACCTCATCCTCACTCTCACACAGCGATTTTTAACCTTCATCATAGGCTGCCAATAACACATTACAATATGTTCTTTTATTATATGTTGTCCCCATCATCTCATCCTTCCAGTCAGTTTGTCCTGCCCAACCTTTAGCAATAATGTTCCTCACCCATCTAGCATAAACAAAATCTGAAGTTTACCTACCTCTCACCACTCTTCTATCTATACTCTATGCCAAAAAAAGGAAAAGCCCATTCCTTTGCAATCTTCTTATCATAAATAAGCTCCCATGTCTTAGTACAATGGTCTCATATACACATAACAATCTTACACTTCCATGACATATGAATATTTCCTGCTTCATCCTCTCCACACCTCAAGCACCTAACATTTCTTTCTTCTGATCTTTCTGCAACTGTTAATGGTTTTCTTAACCCACTATGGAACCATCTCACATATTGATTTTAAATAACAGGTATTGCCATCACCCTTGCTACCTACTTCAGTACATCTGTACATTCCCTTTTAGAAATTCCCACCCCTTCCACCATTCCCTACCTTTTCCTTAGTCTCTGTATTTCAAGACCACATTTTCCCTTATTCAATTTTGCATTGATACTCCCACATTTCAGTCTTACCTCCTCACATTTCTGCCTCCCATACAGAGGAATAATTATTGTATTCTCCTGAATATCGTGTACCACATTAATACTCTGAAACCACATTTGAACTGCTATCTTAATACAGTCTTCAAATTATAAATGTCTCAACACTCCTGCCAATCCCTAAACTTCCTGCATCCATCCACTGCTATCTCTGAACAAACTGACCTCCTTCTAAACTGACCCACCACTGTCCCCAACATTTCCAGTTCAACATCTTCCCCTATATTCTAATTATTTATTTATTTTATATTTGTTGACTGGGATAGACTGGATACATATCCATTTTCAGAGGAGGCCCGAGGAGAAAACCTCCAAGGTAGAACATACAGTAAAAAATCACAAAATGATTACAAGTTACACACAGTTTACAGGCTCCAATTGAACAAGCAGGTAATATAATCATACATTTTTGAAACAGTGTTGACAAATTGACTAGGCAATGTAACATGATTACAGACTATAGAGGAGGATCTAGTTGAGTTTTGAACAAAGACATAGCCAGTGAGTTTTAAAGTATAGCGTGAGGCTTTTTTTTTAACTGAGTAAGAGAGGGTTCAAGAATAAGATCAGAAGGAAAAGAGTTCCAGGTTTTGCCAACAGAGTTAGCAAACTGAGAGTCCCCAGCAGAGTTGTTGATTTTGGATGTTTAAACCAGTAGTTTATTAGAAGAGCGAAGTGACCTCAGGTTGCTATAAGGTTGATGATGTTTTTAAGTGCAGGCATATTATCAGGGTGGTTGATAACTTTATGGGCAATTATAAGCTGGTTGTACTGAAATAAGCTAGGCCATTCTAGCCACCCCAGAAGATTTAGGTTGTGACAGTGGTGGGTCCTATAGGCTGTGCCTGTTGCAAATCTAGCAATATGGTTATAACAGCTGGAGAGTTTGCTAAGAGCAGATTTGTTCAAATTAGTGATTAGAGGGGAGGCATAGAGAAGAGTGGAGAGTAGATGGGAACAAGCAATAGCAGTCCTAGCAAATGGAGTAAGGAAAGGTTTGATCTTATAGAGGGAGCCAAGTTTTTTGTTAATGGTTTTGATAGTTTGATTGACATGGATATCAAATTTGAGGGTGTTGTCTATTGTGACAGCTAAGAGTTTGGTTTGCACATCTGGGGAGATAATGGTACCATTATTAGATTTTATGGTAAAGAGTAGTGAGGAAGACTTACAAGTGGGGAGAAAAGAAGCAACTTTGTTTTGTTAAGGTTTGATATCAGCTGACAGTTAGGGAGCCAGTTTTTAACTATATTGAAAGTATTATGAGTTAATGTCATTAGATCTATTGGGGAGGTGGCTGAACAAATCAAGGTAGAGTCATCCGCATATTGGATACAGGTAGCATTTGGGATGACAGTGGGAAGGTCATTAATAAAGAGAGAGAAAAGAAGGAGTCTTAGTATGGAGCCCTGGGGGACACCTAGGGTGATGGGTAGATGGGATGATAGTTTGTCCTGCCATAGGATGGCTTGTTGTCTATCACAAAGGTAAGATTGGAGCCATTGAAGTGCATGGCTATTTAGTGAAAATGCCTTAAGGGTGTGCATGAGTGTTTGGTGGTTGACCATATCGAAGGCCTTGGAGACATCTAACAAGTGGGCTGAGGAAAGCTTGCTATCATTTGGTTATGGTTTCTGGTGTTAGAGAAGGGTAGGAGGGCTGAGGTGGTACTGTGGTGTCACCTAAAACCATGCTGAGAGTTATCCAACAGCTTATTCTGGGTAAGATAATGCATAAGTTGCCGAAGGAGCTGGGCGGAGATCAGCTGCTAGAGTAGATGGTTTTAATTTCTTAATTAGAGATCTGATAAGTGACATTGACACAGGCTGAAAGCTAAAGGAGAGTGGGGTATTGGCTGTTGCAGAATTTGGGTTAGGGCAGCTGGGTGCCAGTTGGCTGGCTAGGGCCCCTGGGAAATAAACCAATATCTTTTATTAATGTTGTTGAAAACTGTAGACAATGGTACTGGTTAGGAGAGTGAATGCTGGCAATAACTGACAGAGGACAGAGAAGTTTTGTTAACGGACTCTAGCAGCTGATCTCCTCCCAGCAGAGTATCTGCAAAAAGCAGCAGATGCTATAGCATACCCCATCCCCATCATAATCAACAGAATCTTATCTGAAGCCACCACCCACTCCATTTGGAAAATATCTCATGCAATACCACTCCATAAAGGAGGCATCTCCTTCAGACTGTCAAACTTTAAACCCATAGTTATTCTGTCACCATTGGCTAAAATTATGGAGAAGTGTGTCCATAAACAACTTATGCATTATCTATCACAGGGGTTATTCATCAAATCAACCTGAAACATTTCCTGAAGGGTTTAAACTCCATTCTCTTTGCTTTCCTTACTTTTATAACATTTTCTTTCTTTCTCCAATTCACCCCTTCCTCTCATTTATTCTCCCAAACTCCAACCACAAAAGAGTCCATTGGAGCTCACAGCAACAGCTGAAAATCAAGCATCCCCCATCCTCTACACCTGCATTGTAATTTCATTCTCTCCTTTACTATTCTAGAATCCATTTTACCCTAACACACAGATCACAACACATGTGTAGCTTCTGCATCTAACCCCCCTTTTATGTCAAGAGATGTCTAAAGGGATAAAAAACCCTGGGCAATATCATTATCTGTACCACATTAATCCATGATTGCCTTGCAGGCCACCTACTGAGAAGTCCAACAATCAGCTTAAATAACCCTTCATAACTCCTCGGAATCATTATCCTAGTATTCATACCCTCGTACCTTAATCCATAAATATCTCACATCCTCTCTTTCACACGTCATCTCCTCCCATATCTCTACCTCCACTTTTCTTGCTTTCACCAGGATTGTTTTGTTTTAATTACCTTCTAGAATGGCCATATCTAACCTGTCAGTAGTTACCATACAGTCATCCAAATTAAGCCGAACAGCCTCCAATGGCAAAGGAGAATCCAGAAAAACCCTAAACATTATTTGCAATACTTCTATTACTATTACAGATTCTGCCCTTACACTTTCACCTCCTTAGTGAATTTCCCATTCACAACATGCATCCCCAGTGGGGAGTCATATTAAGCATGCAATCAATTTAGGACCCCCCTATTTTTTCCAAAGGTTTAAACATAAAAAAGCATTTATAATGTCAAAGAATGCAGTTCCTGCCTGCTTTAATCTCCCATTCTCCTCTTTATTTATAAAGTTCCTCAATTACTACCAACCTTCTTACTCAGACCTTCTGTTAATAAAACATCTCTGTCCTCTGTCAATTATTCTCAGTAATTGCATTTTCACTCTCTTAACCAGTACCATTGTCTATTTTTTCAACATCATTAATAAAAGATATTGGTTTATTTCTCAGGGGCCCTACTTTCTCTTGCTCCCCCTTCAGAACTAGCACTACCCTGGCCCTCATAAAAGACTTGGGCAAAACTCTTTTAACTGCCTCTGCATTGAATACTGCACACACCTCACTTTCCAACTCCTCCTAACTTTCTGTAATATTCCCCTTATAGGTCATCCTCCTCCCAGTGCTTTTCCCATCTTCAGCTGTGTACAAACCTTATTAACTTCCTTCCTCTTAATCTCCATCTCCAATAGGCTCCTCTCATCTTACTATAAGCCCCTTCCCTGCTAGATCTGTCCCTCCCTCTCTCTCTTTTGCCGCCCCCTCACCTTACACTTCCTTTGAAAACTGATAAATCTTATTATAAAAACTGCAACATCAACTCTTTTATGCCTTATCTATTCTGATGAAGAATTGTAGTCTCCCCTCTCAACTATGTGGTAATTCTACCTTTCCTTGTAGCTTACAAAATTAAAGCTAAAAATTTCCATCTGCTCTGTCACAACTCCAAAACATTTCACACCAGCTGTCATCTACCCACTTTCCCCATCTTCTTTTATTTATTCTAGGTCTCACATTATGTTTCACTAAATTCAAAACTGCTCTCTTCCTACTGCCTTTAACTGTACTATATCCTAACACTAACCAGTGTTTATTTTCAATGTCCTGTGCCTCTTTCCTCATCAGTTTAATCTTTTGTAACATGACCACATCACCTTTTTACATAACTGCCTAAGTCTTTCAGTTTTTCAGTGACCCTGTCCAACATTCCAAGTAAGAATTAAGAAATGTACTCCCTTAATTCCTTCGCCCTCTCCTTTACCCTTCACAAATCTCAGTAAACAGCTGTCCCTTCTCTTCTTCCCCAGGGCTGGGCCCATACAACCCTCTGGCTCCCCCAGGGTCTAGATTTGTCTTCATTAGACACAGCAGTACTGAGTCATGAATCTCCCAGTCACAGACACCCTCCCCTTGCCCCTTTCTACTGCTTTGAACTACTCTTAAAAGGTGACCCTTTATCTATATTTGGTAACGGAGCATTACAATCACTCACCCCTGAAAAACAACATCACCACCTAGTCTTGCCATCTTCATACTTAACCTCCCCATACTGACAATGTAATCAAATAATCAAAGAAAGAAATTAAAAGAAAAAAAGTACTAAACTTTCAAAGAACACCTGCAAAATATGCCTAGGTATCTATGAGCCCTCATGCCTTTGCCTCTTATCCAAGGCAAGGAAAAAAAATATCAAAGAAGAACTTCAGTTGTAAAGATAATTGCATATACTTTTTAATAAAATTGTGAAGGTTGACAGCCTAGCTAGATATGATTTTGTAGATAATTCTGTCATTTGTAAATATTAATGTAAGCCACATGCCTCTCTTAAATGTAAGAGAATGATGGTAAATGTTGAACTTCAAAAATGTAACTACATTGCACTCTGCTTGAGGAAAGCTGTCGAGTCAAACTTCGTATAATTGTTTGATCTTAAAACTCGGAGCCGAGATGTCTGAATGAAGGACTTCTTCCTATTGTTTTGAGTGTTAATAACTAGAATTTACATGTATAATGTCTTTTATTGCTCTGGCTTCCTGACCAGCTACAAGATCAAAAGGGCTGTTACACTCTGAGTTTCTGTTAGCCTGGGAAACAGAGAATAATGATGTAATCTGAAATGAGTCAGTGGTACTGTGTTATCAATTTAAGGACAGAGAGAGAGAGAGAGAATCAGAACATTTTGCATTTGTTTTCAGAACTGACAACATCACCAGCACTGTCTTGCTCTATAAGTAAGTTTATTTTAGAACTGTGTTTGCTGTTAGATATAGATAGGAAATAGGAAGTCTAGTTTAGCTGTTTTCTGTATTGATGTCAGAACTTTTCTACTGTATTATTTTAAGCATTTCTTTGTGATCTCTGA
The DNA here is from genome assembly GCF_019279795.1 of Protopterus annectens. NCBI lineage: Eukaryota > Metazoa > Chordata > Ceratodontiformes > Protopteridae > Protopterus > Protopterus annectens. Next base: position 556,816,669 of record NC_056725.1, read on the forward strand.
ACTCTTGACTAGCACTGTGTAGTCAGAAGTATTGTCTTGTGTTCTTATTATTTATTATTAAATATTTTTAAACCTTTCAACTGTGGCTGTTTTATGTGGAGATAATTTAAGCTCTAGAATACATTGTATGTATATAGTGATACTGTCCAAGCCACTACAAATAAGCCTTGCTGTCCATCACACTTATCATTTGGATAATAATATTGCATGATAATAATTGGATGCACTTTGATAAGGGCCTTAGTAGCTGATATTAGTGGTTGGTGGCAAGTGGTACTACTGTACAGTCTGGGCAAAAGGGGCATAGCTGGAGAACCTGTGCCAGCCTTCCCCAGGAGTGTCTGTGTGTTTGTATATAACTCATATCTCAAAGTGTGTGTGTGTGTGTGTGTGTGTCAGCTACTTAGACAGGGACATGAAGCACTGGTTGGACAGAGAGGGTGCTTGAGGTTTTAGCTTAACCACTAGGCTGAGATCTAGATCCTATAGCTGTGCCAGTGGGGAGTCTTATTGGGGATCTGGACAGAAAGGGAGAAAACATCCCTAGACTAACTGTGATCTCTGTGTGCTCGTAAAGGAAATTGTACTTTACTGTGTGTATTTGTTATCCTTCCCAATGTGGACACCCCTTACTGGTGTTAATGGTGAGGATTGAAGCTTCTTGATTGGTGGGCCAGTGCATGGGCATCACAAACATATTAATACAAAGAGAACTACTAAGTGGTGCAATATTCCCTTTCATACATTTCAAATGATCAACTGTAATGAACATGTGGGATCAGTGTCATTTTGTACCATCCACCATGTAGCTGTTATAAATGAAGATTGTTCAAATGCTGAGAACAAATGAGTCCCGAAGACATATTTATTTATTTAAGTATTTAAATACTTAACTCTAGGTATTGTACAAATAAAATTAATGTCAAGAGGAATGACATTATTATAACAGCAGTGAAGGTAAGAATGCATTGATACTCTGTAATTTAAATTAATCTAAATCAGAGTAAGCTTCCTGAATGTGGTTTAGATGTGCTGGCCTATGACATTGTAATCCAGAGATCTCCTGAAAGAGAACTTGGAACTGCATTACCACATCAAAAAAGTATCAATTTCTAAAGGTATGAAAGAAGGTAGACAAAGATTTGTTTACTGGATGTTTTAAGGTATGCAGCATGCCTGTTACCTGGTGAGCTGAGGAGTAACAGACAAGGCAAGTGATTCCAAAAAAGACTGAAACAAGGTAGGCTAAGATTAACCCAGAGGATGTTTCACTGTGAGCTGAAGAGTACTTCAGTAGGCATACGCGAGAAGGTAAATGATTCTAACAGATTGGACAAAGATAAGTACAGACTGGATTACTGGTTGTTTCCAGGTATGCTCATTACCTGGAGAGATGAGAGTACCTTGCCAGAAAGAGCAGCAACGGTTGATGAGTTCCAAAAGACATGAGTAAGTTAGTTAAAGGCTAGCTTAATGGATATTTCATGATGTGGCCCTTACTTGGTGAGCTGAGGAGTACCTTGCCAGGCACAGAGCTTCAGCAATGTCTTTCAGTAATCAGGACTCAGATCTTGATTGACACAATATGTAACAGACAGGATTTAAAAGTCATATATTGCAGTGACTGACAGCCAGGCCAGATCACTTTGGACAGACATTACCTGACATGTACATGGTGTTCCCATCAAATGTCTGTCTGTCTGTCTGCCAAGAGTTGCAGTCACTGCTGGTGTGCAAGCTCCCCATATATTAGTCTAGGGACAGATCACTGCAGATGTTCAAAGGGAAATTCAACTTGAACCACAATTATTGACTCCAAAGATGGAATAAAGAGCCTGACTGGGTTATATTCTTTTTTAAAATGTGGGATGTGTTATTTTTTAAGTCCCTTGAGGCACTTAATAAATGGCTCTAGTTTCTTCACTCATTCATCTGCTTCATTCTATCCAGGGGTGACAGACAAACATTTCACACTGGGCAACAGCCTTTTGGTCCATTCATTCCCATCTGTCAGCCTGTTTGCTCCTGTAGAAAGTGACTGTCCTGTTTTATCTACAGTGCCAGACAATCTTCCCATAAATGTCCAAACCTTATCCCTCCCAGCCAATCCCTGGGGGTGGCTTGCAAACTCACAATGGCTACCTTGTCATGGAGGGACATGCATGCTCCCATACATCAGCTTTTTTGACTCAGCAGAGCTCACTCTACTTTACAGCATGAATAAGCCCTGCCACATCCACTCATAAACATCTACCCCTTGGTAGGTACTATTTTTGTGTTGGACCTAGCTGCCTCACTCCCCACTAGGATGGGCTAGCTGACATTAGTTTCTCAAACCCATCTTGTCTCACCCATCACCTCTAGTTCTCATGCCACTCTTCAAACATGGTTTGCCTGGGTCATAGTCAGGGCTTCATCCTTATTTGCAACAGGGTCAGGCAAAGTTAGAAATAGAACATCTTTACAATGTATGAAATTTAATCTTTAATTGTGAGCCTGTCATTTGATTTCCATCATAAATTATTAAAATAGGGAATAGAAAGAAAGATGTGATTGATGGACAGTGGACTGATGCACCAAGCCTAAACTTTGCTGGATGGACATTAAGCTGACTGTTAAACATACTTTGATGGATGGACTACAGAGAGTGTCCCAAGGCAGAAAAATCAGACACAGCTTCTAGAGAGGGAAAGGATTGTGAATGTCATCAGCATATTAGGAATAAATGCCTCTCCCTTCTGTGACCTCCCCGAGTGGTAACATACACACCATGAACATAAGAAGGACCAGAATAAGGCCTTCTGGCACGAGACAGAACGTAGCAAAGTCACTAGAAGAATTAACTGCATAGGCCATTTGATGGAAGTTTCTGGTGATCAATTAAGTTTCTATGGTCAGAATCACTGAGAGATCAAGAAAGACCAAGACAGAATACAGACACTCATGTCTTACCATCAGCAGGTCACTGATCATTTGAATGGTGACAGTCTCAGCACACTTCCTGTGCTAAAACACAAGTCACATGGAGCAAGGATGCCATGTGATGTTAGATTGAAAAATGTCTGTACATATGCAACTTTCTCAATAACATTATATGTGGAAGAAAGCTTAAACATGGGCAGTAATTTCATGATATGTCCAGACTGAATGTTTTTCAAGGAATAAGGGTATTGTAATTGATAAGACTGTATTATACTGGAATTAACTGGAAATGACCAAAATGAGACTGAAATGAAAGTCTTTATCTGTTAATTACCCAAACTCATGCTGAACAGGTACCAGTCTCTCCTTTATCGACCAAGTCTTGTGTATTTTTTAGAATGAATTCTCCAAACACTGTAGTTTATCCAATACGGCTTTATTAGATGTTCACAGTATCTGAATACTGTCTTCATTAACAGTGCTGACAAACAATACCAATCTGTAGAAATGCTGGAATGCTGATTAGTATCCAAAGTTACTGTATGTCATATTCTGATTGTCCTGAACAACATAAACTAAAATAGTTTTTATTTGACCTGTCTTTTGTACTCTGGCTCGAGTGTCTGTATTGTAGCTTAATCTTCTTTGTAATGACAGGGTGAACAAACTAACATTAACTGCCCTGCTATCCTGAACACAATATATTATATTGCTTTAGTCCAGTGATTTTCCTTTGTAAACAGCATTCACTCCCCCAACCTTGGTTGTCTCGTATGTGCTTTATTTAACATTTCATTAAGGAACATTCTATAGCTGGCAAGATGGTATCTTTCCCTTTAGAAAAGAACATTCTGTATTTCTGTATGTTCTGCACATTTCATGTTTATCTTTCCTTTCTAATAAACTGTCTTTCTCTAAAACTGAATGCATACATGGCTGACACTACATATTTTACCCTTTAGTCTGCATAATGCCTAATAACTACTTTAAAATGGAGGTCCCTAATCTAACAGTTGCTTCTGAGGTCCCTGACAAAAGACTACAGGGATCTACTTTTGAAGTTACCTTACATCTGTATTGCTAACTACTATATACAGCTTTATGCTACCTGGCTCAGTTTGAAAAAAAAAATTTATTTGGTAAATAGACCTGCAATTTTAATGATGACCACTAGGTGTCACTTGATCCTTTATGACCTGTTCTGATAGAATTCTCTTAAGTTTATGATTTAATTATAACTAGGCAATTGTTTTTTTTTTTAATCTGGTGAATAAACTTGCAATTTTAATTTTGACCACTAGGCTTGAAGCCTATTAACTTTATATGATTTAATTTTTATATTACCTGAATTTATAGTTTTTAGAGTCTTTAAGTCTAAATTTTAATCTATGAGTTCATAGGTTCATAGGTTTATACTAGGCTAACTGCCCTAGGGCATTTATAAGCCTAGCCAAAAGTTATGTGGCTTACGCTGCCCCTTATGTTAGAAATACTGTGCCCATTAGTTTGTTTTGCCTCTGTGCAGTAGTGACACAGAGATGATTCCCGGGGTAAACCTACGATCTCCCATCCACCGGTCAAGATTTCTCTTGAACAGAGCCAGCGAGGTGCTCTGCCTCACATGGACCGGGATTTTATTCCACAGCATGGGGAGTCTTTGGGTGATAAATCTATCCCTCCAGCACGTCCTATTTATATCCATGCTAAGGTTTAAGTCTCTTGCTCTAGTGGTTTTGGTGGATTTGGTTTTTTTGAGGTGGAGCATGTCCATTAATTCCGGTTGGTCATGGCCTTGTATGTCAGGCACAGGTCACCTCTGAGCAGACGGTATGCAACTGAATAGAGTTGGAGTTTCTTCAGTCTGGCAGCATATGACAGGTTTTGGAGTCCCTTTATCCTTTTGGTGAGGAACTTTTGAGGTCTCTCCAATTGCTGCAGGTGTCGGGTGAGATACATCCCGAATGGGGCATTGTACTCGATCATTGGTCTGATAAGTGAAGAGTACAGGGGAACAATGACCTCACTTGATCTGGATGTGAATCCCTTCATGATCAGGTGGGCAATGTAGAAGGTCTTTCGAACCACTTTAGCAACGTGAGTGTCAAACGAGAGGCCACTGTCAACCTGGGTCCCCAGGTCCCTGATAACCTCTTCTGTGCTTAGTGGGTTGCCACCTATATGGTAGCTTGGGGTTACCTTGTTTTTCCCGAAGGGTATGACTATACACTTTTTTGCGTTTAATTTCAGGCCATGGCTCTGGCACCAGCTATCAGTTTCCGTGAGACCCCTCTGAAGGATGTCTGCGTCCGATGTACTATCCACTATGGCACCCAGTTTGCAGTCATCCGCAAACTTTGTCAGCCATAGTCCTCCTATGTTTGCCTGTACTTCTGAGAAGTAGATGCCGAACAATAGGGGGCCAAGGACTGAGCCCTGTGGGACTCCACTTGTAACCGGCTTGGAGTCTGACATGGCTCCAGCAACTCTAACCCTGTGGGTTCTGTTCTTTAGCCAGTTTGCAACCCATCTTGTGACATATGGGTTTACATTTAAGCTGGTAAGTTTCTCTATAATACCCGAGTGGGGTATTGTGTCGAAAGCTTTTGCAAGGTCAAGGTAGGCTGTATGGACTGCCTTTCCCTCATCAATGGCCTTGGTGACTGTTTCGAAGAAGTCGACCAAGTTCAAAAGGCAACATCTGCCCTTGACAAAGCCAAACTGGGTTGGGTCCAAGGTCTGCAAGTCCCCTATGTCCTTGTTTATGAGTTCCATTATGATCCTCTCCATAGCTTTGCAGACCAGTCTTGTTAAGCTTATGGGGCGGTAATTACCAGGGTCCGTAGATGCACCGCCTTTGTGGAGTGGGACCACAGTTGCCGTACGCCACTCTTTGGGCACATATCCTGTGGTGAGGCTAAGATTAAACAGCTGCCTTATGTGTGGGTTTAGTTCTTCATTAAGTTCGTGTAGCACACAGGCGGGGACCCCATCCGGTCCCATTGATGCTGTGTTTTTAGCTTTAGAGAGAGCAGCTTTTACCTGCGCATTTGAGATGTCTGGGAGGCTACACTCAGTTGGGATAGTTATCTCTCCTTTTGGGGGGAGAGGGGGGTGAAGTTTGCGCTGAACCTGTCTGCCAGTATGTTGGCAATGTCTGTGGGTTCAGTGATTTTTGTATCATTTTGGACTAATTCTGAGCATATCTGGGAGTTTCCACCCAGGTTTCTGACATAGCTGAAGAAGGCCTTATGATTGTCTTTTGAATCTATGGCAATTTTTCTCTCAAAGTTGGCCTTGGATGATTTTATGAGGGATCGTAGTTTCTTGCTAGTGCTGATCAAAGATGCCTTCCCTTTTGGGATTTTGCTCTATCATGTAATAGCTTTCTCCTCTTATTGTAAAGTTTGTTTATGGCTGGGGTCCACCAGACTGGACATTTGCCCTTGGTGGAAAGAGTCTTGGTTTTATTTGGGATTGCCTGATCCATGCAGTCCTGAAGGTGTTCATAGAAGGCATTTGTAAGGGGTTCCAGCTTGGGTTGTGGTTTCCATTGGCTCGGGGCCTTGAAGGATACCACACCTGTCTTGAGTAGTGTGAAGTTTGCTTTAGAGAAGTTCTTCACTGTGGTCTTTTTGTTTGGGGTGGGGCGGATGTGGATTTCTAGTGAGATTAGTTTATGATCTGATCTCACCAATGAGGGATATACTTCCGGTGTGGAGCATTTTGTCCCCATGTTCGTGATGATGAGATCTAGTATATTTTCTCCTCTTGTGGGGACGGTGATTAGTTGTTCCATGGCATTTGAATTTATGAACTCCAGGAACCTTTGGGCTAGAACGTTTGGGCTTGAGTAATGTTCCCAGTCTATATTCGGGTAGTTGAAGTCACCCAATATGATGGTGTTTGGTGATACATTTATACCCTCAAGTGTCTTCAGGAAGGCTGTGTGGGTTTCCTGAGTTTGAAAGGGTGGCCTGTAGCATGCTACAAATTGTAGAGCAGTTTTGCCTATGGTTAATTGCACCTGGATGGTTTCCGATGCTTTGCGTAGCCACCAACCTGGAGGTGTGGGTATCCTTGATGAATATGGATACACCCCCTTTTGTGGTGTGGTCCGGGTTTTGGGGCCAGAACGCATGATATGAGATGAAACCTGATAGTGCCGGGGTGCTCTCAGGAGCCTTGAACCAGGTTTCAGTCACAGCACAGACATCGATGTTCTCCATACTGAGAAGGGCCTCGAGTGCGTGCATTTTGAGATTTAGACTTCTGGCATTGAGCAGCATTACCCTTAGTTTCTTCACGTTTTTGTTTTCTAAGGTGGTAGGTTTAGAATTTGAGCCTTGCCTAAAAAAGGCACTATGGGGGTGGCAAGAGCCTTAGCCAATATCCGGAATCCCAGGGGTGACAGGTGCAAGCCGGCCTTGTGAAGCAGCGTGGCTTGTCGAGCATGTCATCCCAGGCAGACAGGCACTGGATCCCCTTTGAATGACACCAGAAATTAAGCCAATTGTTAAAGCTGATCATCTTGTCACTATATTGTGGCATCATTCTTGGTGAAGGAAGGATACTGCTCAGGGTCAGGGTCATACCTGCCTGGGCTACATAATCAGAGAGCTCCTCTATGTCTCTTTTCATGTAGTCCAGGGAGGTACGTCTCAGGTGGTTCACACCAGCATGGACAATGACTGTGTCATACTTGTACTTGCCGTGGAGTGACCTGAGTGCTTGTGTTATGTGGTGGATTCTAGCGCCCGATAGGCAGCTTACCGTGACCCTCTCCTTGTTCAGCCTGGTGAGTGGGACTTCAGTGTGTCTGACTATGGAGTCACCTATGATAAGTATGTTTGGTGTTGTATTTGGCCTTAAGGGCAGTGACACACTGATTTTGTTGTTTATGTGTTGTTTGTGTGGTGTATTGAGTTTGCAGTTGCTTGGGTGTCTGCTTTGGAGGCCTCTGCTGTTTACGTAAATTTTTACTCAGAGCCTCCGAGTATGTCTTAGTGTGTTTATGTGTTTGATTCAGTGGTGTGGTTGAGTTATGTGAGACTGGTATTGTGGTGTGTGTAGTTGCCTTCTCCTCCTGCCTGGTCTTGCCAGTCCTGAGTTGAGAGAGCTCAGCCTCCAGTCTGGCTAAATAGCTGCATCTCTCACAAGTGTTAGTGTTATGTGGGAGGAGGAGAGGGTTGTCCGTGTACATGAGGCAATTGTAACATTTTCTCAGAATTCCCAGATTCACCAACTGGGCAGGAGAGGACGCCAGCATCTGACCCTTCGACATGCTAGAAAGAATTATGAGTTGGTATGAGACAGAAAAGTAGTGGGCTTAGCAGTGCAAACAGGAAATTCAGCAAACAGCTTTTGGTTGTGCTCTAAATACAGCTACTAATACAGAAATCAAGTTTAACAAGCCAGAAAATGCTCAAGCTAGGCAGCTATGCAGAAAAACTTAGCAAATAACCAGAGAAAAAATACTTAAAATCTCAAAAGTGGCTCCCTTCTTCTCTCAGCGTTTTTTCCTCTTGGAGGGTGCTTCACCAACAGCCAACAAGCCTGAGTGATATATCCAAGATGTGCATTATTCTGAAAATGAGTATATTTTAATCCTGTGGCTTATAAAGCTGATTAGAAACTGCAATACACATTTTTAAGTTAGATAGAGCATGGTCTGTTAACCCTGCTTATGGTTTTCCCTCTCTGTATGCTGTAAGGATAAAATTGTATGCTTTTTACCTTATGGGCTGGTGCCTTAGTGTACCACGATGGCTCTTTTTATAGCAAATAAAACCTTTTCCTGTTGTTTACATATTTAAATCTTTAAACATTGTACCTTTTGTTTTCATTGTATAGTCTATCAAGCACGATGACTATTTTCTGAAGACTAATTGAAATTGGCACTAAAGAGATAACTAACTGGGCTTGAAGAATAATTACCATATACTGTATTAACTTGTGCTTAAAAATTTTTATTTAGATTTGCTCTATAATGCTCCTTACCTTTTTAACTTTTATGCACTGTAGTAGATTTGTCTCCTAAATTTGTATCAGAAATATTTTATGAATATTTATGAACTATATTAGTTTACTAAAACCTATGCTTTCTGTATTTCATATCTATACCTTTCAGGGGTGGCTCATGCTATAGGACTGCAGGACTGCACCCCCCCCACCTGTACAATAAAATTGAAAAAATAAAATAAAAAAAAAAAAAATTCACGGACTCCACACATGCGTACATGGTTTCTGTGAACTCCATGCACGCATGCGTGCTCATTCCAGAGCTTGAGACTGCTCTGTTAGGCAGTCCGGATAGGAAAGGCAGGGAACTCTGCCCTTCCAGCCCAGAGGTCTGTGCGGTGATGACCACACAGACCAAAAGGTCACTGGACTGCATCACCTGTAGAATGGAGGCTCCAGCCTACTACTCTCGTGGGACTAGCCATCTCTCGCGGGAGACCAATGTGTGGGCCAGGGGATTCATAGATTGGTGGCTGTGTTGTGGGCTTAGCTGCAGAAGATTTGCATTTTGTGGAGGACAGGTAGTGTGTGTGTGGGTCTGTGTGTAAAATGCCCCAGTTGCTACATGGTGGTGGGTAGAGAATAAGGCTTGAACCCTGTACCTTGCACCCAGGTGGCAGGAGCCTGAATTCCCTACCCACCACCATTTGTAAAAACATTGCAGATTTTTCCCTCATACTTGTTCTATTCCTCATAATATCTGTGGTATCTGTATTTGTGTCCTGGCAAAGCTGGTAGTGTATTGGTGCAGTGGTAGCATTGTTGCCTGACAGCTATATGTTCTCTGGTTTGATTCTTAGCTGGGGTGCCTTACCTTTTCTGTGGAGTCTGTATGCCCTGCCTGTGTTTGTTTCCTCTAGTGTCCTCCCATTTTACAAAGACATGTGTCTGTCTGGAGTGTTTCTCCCTGGGCCTCTGCTAAAAATTAGCTTTTGTTCCAAGTCAGACTTTCCTGGTTAACAAATGTTAAAAATGACACGCATTTGAATATCAGACTTCATATTCTTCAGAAAGTGCATGGTAATGCAAAAGCTTTGATTCTAGCAATTTTCTAAGTGTATAAGATGTATATTTGAAATTTGTCCCTATTTTTGGGATGGTATTCCCCCATTATTGGCTTCATCCAGATTTTTTGTGCTAAGGTTGAGAGCTATGGTAAGAACTGAATTTACTGAATATGTTTGGGGGCTATAGTCCCCCATTACTGGCTTTGTCTGGGTGTTTTTTGCTAAGAGATTAAGAGCTATGGTGAGAACTGAATTCACTGAATGTTTGGGGGCTGTATTCACCCATTATTGGCTTTGTTCAGGTGTTTTGTGCTAAGAGGTTGACAGCTGTGCTATGGTAAGAACTGAATTCACTAAATGGTAGCCATTTAAGTTTCCGTCTTCCTCTTTCACAAAACAGCTGATTTGGCATAGTGGTATGTTGCTCTGACTGTTTTGCACAAGGTCCTGGGTTTAAGGCTTGGTAGTGAAACCTATGGTGGTAACACAGCATTTTATTCTAGCAACTTTCCAACATTATACAAGCAATGTTTAAAATGTGTCCCTGGTTTTTGGGCTTTTGCACCCCCCCACAATAAACTCTGGCTTTTTCCAGATTTCTTTGTGTTGCAAAGTTCAGAGATAAAGGTGAGTGAGTAGATTTTACAAGGAGCTGAGAGCTGCAGGGGAGCAAAAGTTTAGTGCTGCTTATGCTGAGCTTGCTTTTCTTGTTAATAGCACAGCAGGTAGTATACTTGCATTTGATGCAGAAGGCTGTGGGTTCTATTCCCAGAATAGATAGATGCATTGCTGATACTGTACTTTGCAAAGGGGGTGGATGCTGCACTCCTTTTTGGCGATGATACCTAGTAACTATGAACCTGTTATCAGTTTTCCATCCATTCCCTATTGCAATATTGCTAGCTTATCTTTTTTTTAGTGTAAGATAGGCAATTTATTCCTCAAGGGTAACGAGCACTTTATTTGCAGATGAAACAATGAAATACAAAGTTGTTTGCTAGCAGCAGCCTCTTCATTAGTTACAGATCTCTTTAATGTGGAATTATTTAGATGACTTTTACTTCAGAGATTGTGCATATGTACTGACACTGGTGGACTGTAGTAGTTTGAGTAGACTTTTATGATGGAAATGTTCTGAATTGGGCAGTTTTGTCATTACTGGTGCATGCATTTTGTTTCATTGTTTACTGGAAAAATTTCAAAACAAATTTAAAACACCCTCTAAAACTGTACTGTATTGTACAAGGAATATAATTTAATACAATCAGGAAGGTGTATGAAAGAGCATGTGTGTGTTTCGTGTGCAAGGGGCCTGTGATTTGAAAACAGCCCAAACCCAAAGTTAATCTGCCACTGGCAAAATGTATTTTCTTTGAATGTGGGTTTCAATGCTGTTTCAGTGAATGTGAGTTTTCAAGGGCAGAGAAGTGAGACTGCATTGCTTTGTTTAGCAGATATGATATCTATTAGTGTTTGCGCTGTAAAATGCAAAATAAAACTTTCAAATGAAGTCCAAATCATCGCAGAAGTAAAGCAGTATGCACATTAGTGTTTATGTTTTTTGTTTTTTGTCTTTTCCTGGTTAGTGTTTATGGTAAATGGGATGAAATGACCAAGTAATAGTTAATTGGAATGACTGTAGGGGGGGAAGCTCCATTCGACCATGATTTTGTGGGGGGGGGGGGGCAGCAAACACAGACAGCCCCGGCTGAACTATACCTCTCAACTGTCCAGATTTTTGCAGAATGAAGAGATTTTTGCTTCTTATTTTTGGTTTGTTCCTCATAAAATTTGTGGTTTTCTGTAAAATCATTTAGGAATGAAGTCACTAAATAATGACAGACACTGAGTTTCAGACTTCATAACCTTCAGAAAAATGCATGCTAAAGCAAGACCTGTTATTCTATCAACTGTCTCAGTTTATACAAGAGCAATTTTTAGTACTGTTTTTATGTTCCCCCAATATACTTGGCCTTGTCCAGATTTCCTGCATTTGGTTGAGAGGTACGTGCAAATAAATTGCTGTATAGAATTAGGCATATCCAAATCTCTCAACTGTACTGGATTTTGGCTCAAAATGTTGCTCTTCCCCTAATCATCTCTCCACAAAATGGCAATTTTGGAAGAAAATATGGAGGGTTTACAATTAATAAATAACTGTAATAATCAGTTAAAGATTGCTTTTATTTCAGAAATGCATGTAGATTCTTTTATTTTGTCAGCTGCTCAAGTTAGCAGTACTAACATTAAAAAGTGTCCCTTCTTTGCAGGTTCCCAGCTGTATTGTGTGGCTATTTTATATTTTTGAATCACATTTTTGGTCTATTTTTCATAAAATTGTGTTTTTTTGGCAAATTAGTGGCAAATCATTAAAGACTGAAGTTAGAAAATAATGACAGACATTTCAAGTTTTAGATTTCATACCCTTCAGAAAATTCATACTAATGTAAGACCTACTATTCTATTATCTTTCTAAGTTTATAAGAGCAATATTTAAAAATTGTCCTTATTTTTGGGCCTTTGTCCCACTTCTATATATGGCTTTGTACAGATTTCTTGCTCTGAGGTTCAGAGGTATGAAAAATGTGTCAGGGCCATCGCAGTCAGCCAGAGACATTTCAAATTGTGACATACTTGTTGCACTCCACTCCCCCATGTAGTGACTCTGGATGTGTCCAAGCAAGGCAAGGAACAGTTATGCAGTGTAAATGTGCAGACTATCCCCCATCCAAGGTAGACACAAGTACTACAATGGCTTTTCATCTGTCCTTGATTTTGCAGAATGTTCTGGTTTCTGTCATATTTTTATACTATTGATTTATGTTTATTATTCAGAAAGTGCCTTTTGCTCTGTGTTTAAGTAGCAATGCTTTAATGACCATCTGGTAAGCTTGTCTGAGATTGTAAGATGCAAGTACATTTTAATAAGCATACTGTTAACGAATTGCCAACATTGAAAGCCTTTCGGTTGTTGCCATGCAGAGAATACTTACATAACTAGATAACATATAAGCCTTGGGTATTGAAATGCATATGACAGTATTTGTAATAAAGGACAGGATTACATTATTAAACAGCTCATTACAGGCTTTACCTGCAAACTAAACATAATGCCAGTCTATCATGCGTGGTCCATATCCTGTGCAGTAATCCTTTAAGCAATGTATGTTGAGCTTGTTTCCTTTTTGCTTTTCATTTTTTACTTTGATCATGTTTTCCCCATGAAACAAGTAGATAGTTGTTGTCAGGCAGCAGGTCTTTTTTGGGTAAGAAACATTTTTACAAGTGGAGGTATCACAGGGATTGCTACTTTCAGCATGTTACTTGGTACTTTAATAAAGCTGAATATAAATTATAATTAGAACTGGAGTGCAAGTAGAAGTGGTTTGAGTTGAGTGCTGCTTGTTTTTCTTATACTTGATTTTGACTAGCATTCCAGTAATGTATTTAAAAAGTAATTTATTTTTTCATGCCTCACAACCTTTTTGTTTCCATCTAGATATTAAGTAAGCTGCCATGCAGCCAATGGATTGAAATATTTTTTTCTTCTGCACTTTCCTTTTTTCCTGATTGGACTCTCATAATGATGGTTTGGCACCCAGGGCAGCGTATTTAATTAAAGTTACAGTTTTTGTTGTTTTGATCATAGCCCCTCCCCTTTTTAGTTGTCCACACCCATTCCCATTGACCCCACCCATTCAGCTGTCTCCTGCAACCCCCCTTTGATTTGAAGTCACCAGCTGCCACTGATTACCTTTGCATTTTCTGACTAATGTACAATAATTATGTAAAGTGTACTGTAATCTGTAAATTAATTAATAAATTAAGCTTGCCTATAATGTTTTGAGTTCATTGAATAACTATTACTACCTATTCTTTAAGATAACTTATTTTAATAATTTACTGAAAATTAATGCTTTCTGTATTTTAGGTCTATACCTTTCCATTTTTTGTTAGTGTCTTTTTTAACTTTGACTAATGTACAATAATTATGTAAAGTGTACTGTAATCTGTAAATTAACAAATTATGCCTGCCATGTTATGCCTTGAGTATACTGAATAACTGTTACTACCTATTATTTAAATAACTTATTTCAATAAGCCTGTAATAACTAATTCTGTCACTTTACCCTTGTCATTCTGTTACTTTACCCTTAAAATTAATGGACTGAATACTGTGAACTAACTGAGTATTATTTTTATATTCTGAGATTTGACTTAAATGTACTATACTGAACACATAACTGAGTATGAATGTCATATTCTGAATCTTGACTGAAATGTGATACATATTTATACTGAACATTTAAAATAGCTGTGTATAGTCTAGAAACTAACTAAACTAATACTTACAGAATGGGCAGGATTCACGAAGCCTCCGTTTAAGAGATACATGGCTTACACGGAGGCTGCAGTTAAACGGTGTGACATCAAGCAAAAGAGTGCAGTGTAGCCACTAAGTAATAGAATGTGCAAGTAACAAGTGTAAGAGTGTTTGCAAGTAATTGCTTGATTACAAAAGTGTGTTGCAGTCTGTAATCCAAACAGAAAAATGAAAATGTCTGAAATAAAGTCTGAAATAAAGATGCCCCACCTGTAATATAATAGTACACAACCTGCAGCAGGCTGAAAAGTACAGCTGCAGAAGATGAGCAAATCACATGTGTGAAATATACCCCTGTTGAAATACTGAAACATGACAGAAGTGAGACTGCTGGAAAGGATTGTAATAACTACAGGTAAAACATGTCAATAAAGCCTAGAAGTAAGTACCATCCGGAATAGTAAAATGAAAACAAGTGAGAGAGTGTGAGAAAGTGTTATGAATCCACCAATAAAGTAGTAATAACCCCTGAATAAAGTATACTGCAGTCAGTACAGAATGAAATGCATGTGAGAAGCAAAACCAAACAGCGAAATCTGTTCAAAGTGTTGTTGCAGCTGGAATGTGTATCCCAAAATCTGGATACGTTGCTCTCAGTCTGCAATATGCAGATAGTATGATTGTCTGACATACCAAACATCCACAGTTGTCTATAGCTATATAAAGCAAATGTAGCAGGATGATGTAGCTGAACAAAGCCAGATATGAATGTGTATGAAGAACAATAAAATGTATATTGATGTAGCAGTAACAGTCCTATCACCAAATTGAAGTAGTTATCATATAGGAAACTGTAGTTAGAACAGTAGTGTGTATATATGTGCAGCTATTAGAAAAGCACAGCATATGTATTGGTATTCGAAGGTGTTAATATTATTTTCTTCACCCCACCCTATAACCACATATAACCCATTCCACGTGAAAATGGTATGTGCAATCACAATTAACACCCCTGGACATTTGTCCTGTTGGGTCATAAATATTTGCATGTCCGTTGATGCATCTGCCCTGTTCATACATCCAAACCTGATGGCCTGCATCATGATGGAGGCTGGATCCACACAGCAGCACGACATGGAGCATGCAGGTAATATGCCATATGTACACTTGACTGTTTTGTACACTGTTAGTTTATGCATGTGTAAGGTGTGTCCGTGGTATGTAGCTGTCAACATAGTATGTAATTGTACAGGTGTGATATTGGCAATATCAGCAGCTGACGTGTGAAAGGCAACTGGTGTACTACTGCACTGTATCATATGCAGTATCAATGGCACAGTTGTGCCCACTGACAATAATCTCCTCATTTCTGCAGGTCCCTCCAGTGTTACAGCAAAGCAGGCCATCCATGCTGGTGAGTGTGTTTAACAATACCTATAATAGTCCTAATAGTGCTAGTAATACTAGTGTAACTCAGTAGTGCTCTGTGTGTATACTGCGGGGTGTGCATGTGTGCAGGTGTGCCTGTGTCCATGTGTGCATGTGTGCATGTGTGCCTGTGTCCACGTGTGCATGTGTGCATGTGTGCCTGTGTCCACGTGTGCATGTGTGCCTGTGTCCACATGTGCATGTGTGCATGTGTCCACGTGTGCATGTGTGCATGTGTCCACGTGTCCACGTGTGCATGTGTGCCTGTGTGCATGTGTGCCTGTGTCCATGTGTGCATGTGTGCATGTGTCCACGTGTGCATGTGTGCATGTGTTCATAAGTGCATCACTGGTAACATTGTGTGGACACTGTAAACTGTGTTTCCTGTCTTCCTCCCACAGGTTCTGGTGCTGCTCTGGTGTCCTGCAGCAGGGTACCTGAATCTGGTGCCACAGGTACTGGTAATGATGATATCTGTGTAATGGCACAGGAAGGTGTGTCAGGGTCCGCCATTGGTCAGCCAATTGACAGTACGCAGCTGTCAACCCCATCATTGCGCACAGTCATCCTGCCAGTACAGCCTTTGTCACCATTGTCCCTAGGTGATGGACAGGATACAGTGGGCATTGACCAGGGTAATGTGGTATCTGTGGCACATGCTTCCCCACACAGCAGCCATGGGCAGGGTCCTGCGATGGTACCACACAGACAGTTGCCCATTGGTTCTTGTGGGAGCATCTGTGGGCGTACTGCCTCTGGCAGACGTGCCCAAAGAGGTCTGTCAACCTCAGCTATGTTTCCGGCTGTCATGCAGGCACAGTCGCGTATGGAAAGGTACACCAGACAGGGTCCAAGGGAGCTGAGAGCATGTCGCACAGCCATGACTGACAGTATGCGTGACATCGCAGATGCTATCTGTAATTTCACCGATGTCATAGACAGACATTGTGGGGACATATTACAGCAGTTCCACAACCAAATGGCCATGAACCAGGGCAATGGTGGGCGGTTGCGGCGTCGATGTGGCCGTATGCCAGCAACAGCAGCAGCTGGCAGTCGGCGCGGATGACAACAGGCCCGCACACACCCCTATAGTGCCAGCAGCAGCCCCAGCAATGCTGGGTCTGTGGTGTCATCAGAACACCCCAGGAGACCACGTGCATGTGGCTCTGGACAGTCCCAACAGGGACCTGTGTCCAGTCAACACACTCCCGCTTCTGATGACAGTACCCAGTCTGGCTTAGTACCGGATACGGTCCATAGCACCCCTGCCAGGCACAGGTACCGTGTCCGTGCCCACTGAAACTGATCTGTATGACCTGCCAGGTGCAGTCTGTGGCTGTCCACAAACCCTGTATATGGCAGCCATGAGGTGGAACTGTGTGCGTGCATACACACATGCGAAATGTTAACACCTAGGGCTACCACATACATGCACACACTGCACCAACAGTGCCCCACCCTATACTGCTGTCCCTCACCAACACACATACACACATGTCAATTGGTGGTATCAGTGGCAGACTCAGGCATACCTAATTCACACCCTGTGCATATGATGAAACTGTGCCACCTCCTGCAATCTCCAATATCAGTGCAGGAACAGGTAAACATGTTGCTGATGCACAGGGTGACTACATAGAAGTGTATTAGTAGTATCATGTTGGTAACAGTACAGTGTGCTGATATGACTGTGTGTATATCCCAGCATGCCTGATGCAGTAACCGTATAACTGTCCTGAATTGTTATCTGCACCCATAAATGCGTACCAATGTGTAACAGCTGCACATTATTGCATACCGGTGGTAAGGATGTCAACAGATAGCCACATACATGGGTAGCACAGGGGAAGCTAATGCAAGTAGTGATGCAATGATGGGCATGTACAGTAATGGTGGCAAGTTGCCCACAATGACTATGCAATGTGGATGTTTAGCATGTTGATATGTGTGCAGTACCAATGTAATCAAATCACAATTAACTATGACAT
Source organism: Protopterus annectens (assembly GCF_019279795.1). Taxonomy (NCBI): domain Eukaryota; kingdom Metazoa; phylum Chordata; order Ceratodontiformes; family Protopteridae; genus Protopterus; species Protopterus annectens. Next base: position 556,834,359 of record NC_056725.1, read on the forward strand.
AATATCAGTTCTACCATGGGCATCTGTGCTGTGCATTCCTGGGTATATGTTGATAGTGCCTACATATTTGCACTGTTACCTACTGTTAGTGTTACCCCTTCTTTGTTGTACAATGGACTACTTCCAGCCCTGCTTACTGTAGCTTTGTTTGCATGCATGTTCGCTTGGGGTTCCTGGAACACTGCTTCCACCTGCAATGCAGAGTTACAGTGCTTCTGTGGACTCCTAGTGACATCTGCATAGCGTGTAATCGTATGTCAAGTTTACATGACAGAACGTCACTGTCTGTCCTGTTCGCATGTCGTTGCCTGTGACACATTGCACATGTCTTACCTAGCATTTACCCACGTGTGCAGTTATATATGCCAGTGCTATGAAACAGTAGCAGTACACCCACACATACACACCTTCAGTATGTTGTTCCCCATTGGCCCTATGTGTTGGTACTCACCATGGCAATCACACTACTAGGGTAGCATGTGCAAAGGTAACCTGTGAATCACCTCTATGGTCCAGTTGTGGTTTATATGAGTCATGTGGCAATGTCACAGCTGCCACATGTATGCAGTCAACCATCACCCTTGGCCAGGAACATACAACACATGTGTGGGATGCCACCACATAGCCAGTCTGGGGACTGAGCACTCTGAACCCAGTATTGCCATGCCCTGTCAAGTGGCATGTCATATGACAGTGACTACAATACCAGTCAGACATAGATACGCACTGACAGCAAGCTGAACACACTGGGGCATACTTGGACACTCAGAATAGCATCCTGCCTGAGCATCACACACCTCTGCAGCTGGCACACAGGCATATGTTACGTTGGAACAGAGCACATGCCACACATGGCACACACATCCCGTGTGCCACACACTCACAACCTGTGGGGCTACACAACACACCTGCTACAGATGTGTCAGGTACCTCTCTTGGCTGCTGCAGTGGGGTCCCGCTCAACAGGCTGTACATGGTGAAGGTCACAGTGATATGCCTCTGGGGCACTATGGTCCACCACAAAACACATGCATACAGGTCAGTCAGAGGCATGGACACATATGACTCAGTCATTGACCATGCCACTATGGATGACCTGAGACATACCTCCCTGGACTACATGATAGGGAACATAGAAGGGATCTCTCAGCATGTGGCACGGGCCAGTATGAGCCTGATCTTGGTTGCCATCATACCCTCACCAGGTATGCTACCACTATATGTAGGAAGGGTGTTCTATCTCTATATTCTGCTCAGTCTCCAATGTCATTCATAGGGTATCCACTGGCTGTCAACGTGTGCTTACATCCTAGGAAGCCACAATGATGTAGGCGAGGCAGCTTGCATGTGACACCCATGGCCCAATGTATATTGGCGAAGCCCCTTGATACACACATACTGCCTTATGCTGCAGGACACGGATTACATAGCCACCTCCGTGGGTATTACACAGGATAGGACACTAACAGTGATGCTACACAACACCAGCAGTGTACACCGCAAGATGCATGCACTGGACACTGTCCTCAGCACGGTGAACTGCAATGTCTTGCAGTACCAGAGTCCTGATTCATGGCTCACAGGTGCAACCCATCACTGCCAGGTTATACCTCATACCATGCCTGTCATCCCCTACACATGTAACACACATGGACAGGGGCGTGGTATCCCAAGGCACCACAGATACACACACCTCTAGGTTGTTGGCACAGCACAAAGCATCAGAGCCTATTCATGTGCAGCTAACAGTGTGTCGGACTGCTGTCTGGTTCATAGTCTGGCACACACAACCCTCCCATACACAGGAAACTCACCTATCCTCCATAACAACACTGGCAATATGACAGTCTCAAGAACTGTCTTTATATGGCTGGACTGCATCCAGCCAAACATTGTGCGTGAGCATTACTGTAGCTACAACACATTAGTTGAAGGGTTCCCAGCATGTGGTCACTGAATTGCAGTGGAATGACATGTTACCACTCCCACAACAGGTGGGAACATGCAGCACCTGTACATCGACTACATGTAGACTATATGGCCCCAGACCAGATGTGTATCCCCTGCTGTGGGTATTTTACCATATACACCCACACTGTATAGACACATAACGTGCGGCCCTGCACAGTAAGACACAATCATGTTGTTATGCATTGCAAATACCATTTATCCACTCGAGGCATGTGTCAGACATGGTAACTACTGCAGGTCACAGGTATTTATGTGTATGTGTCACACACATACATCATGTGTGCATTGCCATTGCTGGTTTAGGCAATGGCATGCATTGTTATGCACAAAGACCCACACAAGGTCATAATGTGTGGCACAACCACACGTGGCAGTTGTGGGTTACCAAAACATACCTATCTGTACTCTGACAATGGTAATAGACCCAGTAGCAGAGCACAGTATTGGCATTACTGGCCAGCTAGCCCTGTTTGGCTGTGCTGATAGTGTGGTGACATCCCCTGTGTTTACTGGGGGAATATGCAGCATCTGGTGTATTGTAGTATTTGCCAAAAGGATCTGTTCTCTTACACTTGCAGTTACACACACCCAACTACCTCCACACACACTTGCCGGATTCATACCTCTACCTAACTAGGTCACGACACGTGAGAGAGACACATTAGCGAGCGCACTATTGATTATTATGAGGTTCCTCTTCTCTGGCTGCCCCTAAAGACTAGGGTTGGGTCCAGCCCTGGAACAGAAAGCAACATGCCAATGGAGGTGGACCACACCCCTTGAAAACCATGATTCTTTTTGTACACTGTTAGTTTATGCATGTGTAAGGTGTGTCCGTGGTATGTAGCTGTCAACATAGTATGTAATTGTACAGGTGTGATATTGGCAATATCAGCAGCTGACGTGTGAAAGGCAACTGGTGTACTACTGCACTGTATCATATGCAGTATCAATGGCACAGTTGTGCCCACTGACAATAATCTCCTCATTTCTGCAGGTCCTTCCAGTGTTACAGCAAGGCAGGCCATCCATGCTGGTGAGTGTGTTTAACAATACCTATAATAGTCCTAATAGTGCTAGTAATACTAGTGTAACTCAGTAGTGCTCTGTGTGTATACTGTGGGGTGTGCATGTGTGCAGGTGTGCCTGTGTCCATGTGTGCATGTGTGCATGTGTGCCTGTGTCCACGTGTGCATGTGTGCATGTGTGCCTGTGTCCACGTGTGCATGTGTGCATGTGTCCACGTGTGCATGTGTCCACGTGTCCACGTGTGCATGTGTGCCTGTGTGCATGTGTGCCTGTGTCCATGTATGCATGTGTGCATGTGTCCACGTGTGCATGTGTGCATGTGTTCATAAGTGCATCACTGGTAGCATTGTGTGGACACTGTAAACTGTGTTTCCTGTCTTCCTCCCACAGGTTCTGGTGCTGCTCTGGTGTCCTGCAGCAGGGTACCTGAATCTGGTGCCACAGGTACTGGTAATGATGATATCTGTGTAATGGCACAGGAAGGTGTGTCAGGGTCCGCCATTGGTCAGCCAATTGACAGTACGCAGCTGTCAACCCCATCATTGCGCACAGTCATCCTGCCAGTACAGCCTTTGTCACCATTGTCCCTAGGTGATGGACAGGATACAGTGGGCATTGACCAGGGTAATGTGGTATCTGTGGCACATGCTTCCCCACACAGCAGCCATGGGCAGGGTCCTGCGATGGTACCACACAGACAGTTGCCCATTGGTTCTTGTGGGAGCATCTGTGGGCGTACTGCCTCTGGCAGACATGCCCAAAGAGGTCTGTCAACCTCAGCTATGTTTCCGGCTGTCATGCAGGCACAGTCGCGTATGGAAAGGTACACCAGACAGGGTCTGAGGGAGCTGAGAGCATGTCGCACAGCCATGACTGACAGTATGCATGACATCGCAGATGCTATCTGTAATTTCACCGATGTCATAGACAGACATTGTGGGGACATATTACAGCAGTTCCACAACCAAATGGCCATGAACCAGGGCAATGGTGGGCGGTTGCAGCGTCGACGTGGCCGTATGCCAGCAACAGGCCCGCACACACACCCCTATAGTGCCAGCAGCAGCCCCAGCAATGCTGGGTCTGTGCTGTCATGGGAACACCCCAGGAGACCACGTGCATGTGGCTCTGGACAGTCCCAACAGGGACCTGTGTCCAGTCAACACACTCCCGCTTCTGATGACAGCACCCAGTCTGGCTTAGTACCGGATACGGTCCATAGCACCCCTGCCAGGCACAGGTACCATGTCCGTGCCCACTGAAACTGATCTGTATGACCTGCCAGGTGCAGTCTGTGGCTGTCCACAAACCCCTGTATATGGCAGCCATGAGGTGGAACTGTGTGCATACACACATGCGAAATGTTAACACCTAGGGCTACCACATACATGCACACACTGCACCAACAGTGCCCCACCCTATACTGCTGTCCCTCACCAACACACATACACACACATGTCAATTGGTGGTATCAGTGGCAGACTCAGGCATACCTAATTCACACCCTGTGCATATGATGAAACTGTGCCACCTCCTGCAATCTCCAATATCAGTGCAGGAACAGGTAAACATGTTGCTGATGCACAGGGTGACTACATAGAAGTGTATTAGTAGTATCATGTTGGTAACAGTACAGTGTGCTGATATGACTGTGTGTATATCCCAGCATGCCTGATGCAGTAACCGTATGACTGTCCTGAATTGTTATCTGCACCCATAGTACGTACCAATGTGTAACAGCTGCACATTATTGCATACCGGTGGTAAGGATGTCAACAGATAGCCACATACATGGGTAGCACAGGGGGGAAGCTAATGCAAGTAGTGATATGCAATGATGGGCATGTACAGTAATGGTGGCAAGTTGCCCACAATGACTATGCAATGTGGATGTTTGCGCATGTTGATATGTGTGCAGTACCAATGTAATCCAAATCACAATTAACTATGACATAATATCAGTTCTACCATGGGCATCTGTGCTGTGCATTCCTGGGTATATGTTGATAGTGCCTACATATTTGCACTGTTACCTACTGTTAGTGTTACCCCTTCTTTGTTGTACAATGGACTACTTCCAGCCCTGCTTACTGTAGCTTTGTTTGCATGCATGTTCGCTTGGGGTTCCCTGGAACACTGCTTCCACCTGCAATGCAGAGTTACAGTGCTTCTGTGGACTCCTAGTGACATCTGCATAGCGTATGATTCATAGATTCATATTTAAAGCTAACTGCTCTTGTAGCCATTTTAAGCCAAGTCAATTATCCTTCAGAGATTCAAACCCCGCACCTTGTGCTTGTAAGTAAGGCAAACACACCAATGTGGGCCACCCTCCCAACCCCTATGTCAAGTTTACACATGACAGAACGTCACTGTCTGTCCTGTTCGCATGTACGTTGCCTGTGACACATTGCACATGTCTTACCTAGCATTTACCCACGTGTGCAGTTATATATGCCAGTGCTATGAAACAGTAGCAGTACACCCACACATACACACCTTCAGTATGTTGTTCCCCATTGGCCCTATGTGTTGGTACTCACCATGGCAATCACACTACTAGGGTAGCATGTGCAAAGGTAACCTGTGAATCACCTCTATGGTCCAGTTGTGGTTTATATGAGTCATGTGGCAATGTCACAGCTGCCACATGTATGCAGTCAACCATCACCCTTGGCCAGGAACATACAACACATGTGTGGGATGCCACCACATAGCCAGTCTGGGGACTGAGCACTCTGAACCCAGTATTGCCATACCCTGTCAAGTGGCATGTCATATGACAGTGACTACAATACCAGTCAGACATAGATACACACTGACAGCAAGCTGAACACACTGGGGCATACTTGGACACTCAGAATAGCATCCTGCCTGAGCATCACACACCTCTGCAGCTGGCACACAGGCATATGTTACGTTGGAACAGAGCACATGCCACACATGGCACACACATCCCGTGTGCCACACACTCACAGCCTGTGGGGCTACACAACACACCTGCTACAGATGTGTCAGGTACCTCTCTTGGCTGCTGCAGTGGGGTCCCGCTCAACAGGCTGTACATGGTGAAGGTCACAGTGATATGCCTCTGGGGCACTATGGTCCACCACAAAACACATGCATACAGGTCAGTCAGAGGCATGGACACATATGACTCAGTCATTGACCATGCCACTATGGATGACCTGAGACATACCTCCCTGGACTACATGATAGGGAACATAGAAGGGATCTCTCAGCATGTGGCACGGGCCAGTATGAGCCTGATCTTGGTTGCCATCATACCCTCACCAGGTATGCTACCACTATATGTAGGAAGGGTGTTCTATCTCTATATTCTGCTCAGTCTCCAATGTCATTCATAGGGTATCCACTGGCTGTCAACGTGTGCTTACATGCTAGGGAAGCCACAATGATGTGCGAGAGGCAGCTTGCACGTGACACCCATGGCCCAATGTATATTGGCGAAGCCCCTTGATACACACATACTGCCTTATGCTGCAGGACATGGATTACATAGCCACCTCCGTGGGTATTACACAGGATAGGACACTAACAGTGATGCTACACAACACCAGCAGTGTACACTGCAAGATGCATGCACTGGACACTGTCCTCAGCACGGTGAACTGCAATGTCTTGCAGTACCAGAGTCCTGATTCATGGCTCACAGGTGCAACCCATCACTGCCAGGTTATACCTCATACCATGCCTGTCGTCCCCTACACATGTAACACACATGGACAGGGGTGTGGTATCCCAAGGCACCACAGATACACACACCTCTAGGTTGTTGGCACAGCACAAAGCATCAGAGCCTATTCATGTGCAGCTAACAGTGTGTCGGACTGCTGTCTGGTTCATAGCCTGGCACACACAACCCTCCCATACACAGGAAACTCACCTATCCTCCATAACAACACTGGCAATATGACAGTCTCAAGAACTGTCTTTATATGGCTGGACTGCATCCAGCCAAACATTGTGCGTGAGCATTACTGTAGCTACAACACACTAGTTGAAGGGTTCCCAGCATGTGGTCACTGAATTGCAGTGGAATGACATGTTACCACTCCCACAACAGGTGGGAACATGCAGCACCTGTACATCGACTACATGTAGACTATATGGCCCAGACCAGATGTGTATCCCCTGCTGTAGGTATTTTACCATATACACCCACACTGTATAGACACATAATGCGTGCGGCCCCTGCACAGTAAGACACAATCATGTTGTTATGCATTGCAAATACCATTTATCCACTCGAGGCATGTGTCAGACATGGTAACTACTGCAGGTCACAGGTATTTATGTGTATGTGTCACACACATACATCATGTGTGCATTGCCATTGCTGGTTTAGGCAATGGCATGCATTGTTATGCACAAAGACCCACACAAGGTCATAATGTGTGGCACAACCACACGTGGCAGTTGTGGGTTACCAAAACATACCTATCTGTACTCTGACAATGGTAATAGACCCAGTAGCAGAGCACAGTATTGGCATTACTGGCCAGCTAGCCCTGTTTGGCTGTGCTGATAGTGTGGTGACATCCCCTGTGTTTACTGGGGGAATATGCAGCATCTGGTGTATTGTAGTATTTGCCAAAAGGATCTGTTCTCTTACACTTGCAGTTACACACACCCAACTACCCCCACACACACTTGCCAGATTCATACCTCTACCTAACTAGGTCACGACACGTGAGAGAGACACATTAGCGAAGCGCACTATTCGGATTATTAGGAGGCTCCTCTTCTCTGGCTGTACTTATAGGGTGCTGACATCATCAGTGTTTTGAAAGAATAATGTGCATCAGGTAGTGTGATCTCCTGATTGCCAAAACTAACATGTTTTTTATACAGAATTGCACACACGCAAACTCGCCACATCCAAACACACACACTCACCATTTGCAGGTTTCAAACTCCTACCTAACTGTATTATGACACTTGAGAGAGACGCATTAGCAGAGTGCACTATTCGAATTACTGGGAGGTTTCCCTTCTCCTGCTGTACTTATAGGGTGCTGACATCATCCGTGCTTAGATAGGGGAATGTGCATCCTGCAGAGTGCTTTCACAGTTGCCAAAAGGGACATCTCCCTCACACAGACTTGCACACACACTGGGTAGTTGCAGGATTCAAACCCCTACCTAACTTTGTTATGGCACTCGTGACAGACGCATTAGCAGAGCGAGCTATTCAAATTACTGGGAGGTTTCCCTTCGCCTGCTGTACTTATAGGGTGCTGACATCATCTGTGCTTAGATAGGGGAATGTGCATCCTGTAGAGTGCTTTCACAGTTGCCAAAAGGGACATCTCCCTCACACACACAATAAGCCCCTGCACACACACTGGGCAGTTGCAGGATTCAAACCCCTATCTATCTATGTTATGACACTCATGACAGACGCATTAGCAGAGCGCGCTACTCGAACTGCTGGGAGGTTCTCCTTCTCCTGCTGTACTTATAGGGTGCTGACATCATCCGTGCTTAGATAGGGGAATGTGCATCCTGTAGAGTGCTTTCACAGTTGCCAAAAGGGTCATCTCCCTCACACAGACTTGCACACACACTAACCCCCCTGCACACACAGGGGGCAGTTGCAGGGTTCAAACCCCTACCTAACTATGTTATGACACTCATGACAGACACCTTAGCAGAGCGCCCTACTCGAATTACTGGGAGGGTTCCCTTCTCCTGCTGTACTTATAGGGTGCTGACATCATCCGTGCTTAGATAGGGGAATGTACATCCTGTAGAGTGCTTTCACAGTTGCCAAAAGGGACATCTTCCTCACACAGACTTGCACGCACATCAACCCCGCTCACCCACACACACACACACACACACACACACACACACACACACACACACTAAGCAATTGCATGGTTCGAACTCCTACCTACCTATATTATGACACTTGAGGGAGACGCATTAGCAGAGTGCGCTAACCGAATTACTGGGCATTTGGTCTGCACCTGCAGTATTTATAGGGTGCTGACATCTTTATTTCTACAGAGGTATGTACATCTAGTACTACCTGTCAGGTGGGGGATAGCATATATATGCATTTGCAGCCACCTATGTCAGGGTCAGATATGCACATCGCACTGGCAGGTTATGTTCTATACCATGCTTCGTGACCACAGGACCTGTAACACACAACACAACCAGTCCAGAACACCACACCCACATCCAGGACACACACTTAGCTTCCCTGGGAACAGTGCCGGGATATGCAGGTGTTCACATACACCATTTCAGTTGTTAACATCAGGTACAGGCATATTGTGTGTGAGAACTACTCAGGCCTCTACCACTTTACCCTACAGCCACTACAATTTGTGGGTCCATGTGCTATGGCAGAACCACACACCACAGCCACATGGGGGAATACATATTGCACCTGTCCATCTGCAACATGGGTACTCACTGTTCCACACCAGAGGTAGACCGCCATTGTTGATATCTGACCATACCCATCTTTCCCAGGACATCCATATCCCATCCCCACCCCCAGGCAAGGTTGTCACTGCACACAAACTGTATTTAGCACAAGCAGACTCTACACTTGTGAAGACTGGGGTGGACGACTTCAAAGGACCCATGCTGGGGGACTATACTGGCCACTCAGCATAATCCTTGACAATTGCATTCTATGAGCATGTGTACGGTTTGCATTGATCATGCTATCCCACATATACCCATGACTGCTCCACAACAAGACACCTGTCAGGTGTACACCAGCCATATATGAGCCGTCCAACAAACAGAGTGAGCTAATACATTGCAGAGCTGTAGCCCACAGAGGGAGGACATCTGTGAACAGTTCTGGCATGACACTTCATTCCCACATAATCATCACAACACAGCGTTGACAGTGGAATTGTCCAGACAATGCAGATAGAGCTCCCCTCAGTCTGTTATTGATGGCCACTTACTGTTAGAGATCCTCAGCAGTCTTCTTCCAGCACACACCAACAACATGGCTGTGGCTTAGCACATTCAAACCCTGGGATCTCCACTGTGCCCCTGCTTGACAGAGGCACAGCTCACTAGACTCACACGTTGCCTTATGTGACCTACTTTACAGTGGCACAGTAGCCTACTGTACTGGGGATGCAGATGCCAAGCACACTCTGGCTGAGCTGCCATTCCCTAGGGCAACAAGCCTAGTATTGACCTCTACACCCATATGTTCAATTGTCAGATGCACAATATTTGTTGTGCTGTTCTACTGTTTGCAGGTCTTTATTGCCATAGCATTCCCTGTTCCTATGACCAACTTGTGTATCTGTGGAAGATGTTTGCATATGACGGCGATCCACTATATCACTTATGTCTCTGTAGTCATTTACTGTGTGCACTGGGCAGATTGCTGTGGTGTGGTTGGTTCCTGGAATGACACATGCAAATACCAGATATGTGTGGCCAACTGCTAAACAAAGATATGGCCTAAGTGTGTGAGCATGCCCAGTTCAGCCTTTCCATGGCATGTTGTCTGACATATGCCTCATTCATCAAAGTGTGCGAGCATGCCCACTGTGAGCTTTCCATATGTTGCACTCTGAAGTCCACCACATATTTGGGTGTGTGTGAACTTCAACAATATCTCACATTTATGGTTGTGTGTTGGGTGTCATGTTGTGTACTAACTGGCCAAATGCTTCATGTCTACCACAACAGGGATTATACTGTGCCTGCAGGGATTGCATGGGATACTTTGCAGACAGTTGTCAACATCCTTTCATAATGACCTAACACTGTAGTACCGTATAGTGTACTGGTTCAGTACTTTCACTGTGGTGGACAGTATCCTGGGCTTTAGTCCTATCACTGCTTGACATCTTCATAGTGAGCACAACAGACTGTGTAGGGGCCAGTTGTGCACATATGACCATGTTGCATTATGTTCAGATATGGACTACCTACACCAGGCTCGTCCAACATTGGTAGTGTATTCCACAACATAGGTGGACATTGGCAAACACTAGCGATGTTCCCTAGGCCATTTCTGATGCTAGTCACAGGGTGTGTTTGTCCTTCGACACACATTGTAACTGGAGTTTGCCATGACATATGTCATGGTTAGTATACTGTGCCTCCGTCTACCTCTGACATAACAGTGATACCCAGGGTTGACCTACCATCTCCCATCCACTCATTGGGATTCCTCTTGAGGGGTGTCGATAGGTGACTCTCTGGCTAACCTGTACCAGGAGTTTACTCAAGAGTGGGGTGCCTTCTGTGTTATGGATCATTCTGTACAGCTTGTCCTATGTATGTCAGTGCTGGGGTTCAGGTCTCTCATGTGCATAGCTCACTGCCATTCAGATTGTACAAGGTGCAGCATGTTCATTGATTCTAGGTTGGACATGGCTTCATACATCAGGCACAGCTTGCCTGTAGCTGGGCAGTATGGCAGTGTGTGGGGCTGCAGTTTGTTTACTCAGGCAACACATGGCATCTGTTCATGCTCTTTGCTACTCTTGGTGGGGTACTGTTGTGGACTTTACAGTTGATGGAGGTGTCTGCTGAGGTATATCCCACAGGGGCTATTGTAGTCAATTGTGACACTGATGAAGGATGACTGCAGAGCCACAGTGACCTCCCCTTATCTACATCTGTCAACCTTCATGATTGGGTGGGTAGATGGTATGTTTCTGCGAACACTACACCACATGTTCGTCCAGTGCAGGATATCTATCACCTTGTGTCCCCAGGTCTCTCATTACATGTTAGGTATGTAATGGGTTAACACCTGTGTGGTAATTTGTGGGCACTTACTGTATATCCACGGTGGTTGTCTATACACAGTTCTGCAATTAGCTTGCTGACATGGCTATGGCTCCAGTTGTCTGTTTGTAGGTGGCCCTTTTGTGGGTTGCTTGTGTCAGCTGGGGGTTGGATATGGTGGGCTGTTTGTACTCCTCTGCATACATGTTCAGTCACAGTCCTTCCATGTTGGCCTATACCTATGGGACATATATACAGAATGGGGGGGCAGGACCCAGGACCAAGCCTTGTGGGATGCCACTCATATCTGCTTTGTAGTCTGACATGGATGCAGCATGTCTGACCATGTCAGTTCTGTCCTTGGTCTGGTTTGCAACCCCTCTACTGACATAGGGGTATATATTTAAACTGGTGAACATATCCATACTGAACTCGTAGGGTATTGTCTAGAAGCATATGCACGGTCCAGCTACGCTGTGTGGACCACATAGCCCTCATCAATGACCTTAATGACTGTTTCAAATGGGTCAAACATGTTTAGGGGCAGGATCTGCAGTTATGACAGCCACACTGTGTAGGGTCCAGTATCAGTAGGTCCACAATAGCTTTATGTCTGCGGTACATACTGATCCTTTCCATAGCTGTGCAGACCAAGCTTGTCAGGATCCTGGGGTGGTAGTTTGCAGTATCCATTCAGGCAACACCTTTGTTGTGAAGGACCACTGTTGTTGTACACTGCTCTTTGGGTACATATCCTGTGGTAAGGCTGACATTGGGCAGTAGTGTGATTTTGCATTCCATTATTCTTGGAGTCCATGCTGGCCTCAGCCCAGGACACCATCACATACCTTTGCTGCTGTGTGTTTTGCTTTGCAGATGATGGCTGTTACCTCAGCATCTGCAATGTCAGGGGACCAGCAGTCTGCTGGGATAGATATTTTGCATTCTGGGGGGGGTGGGGGTTTGCACTGCACCTGTCAGGTTCTATGCTAGCAATATGTGTGTGTTTTGGTATGTTGTTTGTAATATCTGTGTGATTTGGAGCATATCTGTGGATTCCCAACATGGTTCCTACCATCAGTTAAGTAAGACTTGTGATTATCCTTAGTGTCCTGTACAATTTGTATCTTCATAGGTTCATGGGTTCATACTAGGCTATCCACCCTAGGGCATTAGTAAGCCAAGCCAGAGTGTGTGTGTCTTTCGCCTCCCCTTGCTATGTGACTATTATGGCCATTTATGATTTTCTTTACTGTGCCTCTGTCTGGTCGTGAAACAATGAAGACCCCCAGTATACATGTACGATCATCCATCCATATTCCATGTATTGCATAAAACCCACATTTGTGGGTTTATAACCTTCATTTTTATGTTTTATGCAGCAGAGCCCGTTTGCGTGAGGCTGCGCTGCATTTAAACATCGACGATCACCGAAAAAAATTATATTTTTATTATTTTTGCATCGGGTTATCTTGCCAATGGCCACATATTTGGCCATTGGCATGCTGCCTGACACATATGCACCCTTTATTTGGAGCTGACATGGCTCCATTGTGAATTTTGCAGAAATGTACTCAGTTGTCAACTGAGTACATTTCTGCAGCTAAAACATCTCTTACACGGGCTGGTTTTTGCTTCGTGGATCGCTAATATACCTCATTTGCATACCTTTCGGCTGCAAGTGAGGTATTTAGCATGTCCACGCCCAGTCCGTGTAAGAAACGTTTTAGCTGGTCTCTTACACGGAGTTTAGGGCTGTTCCTGGATCACGAGGCTTGCATGGAGTGTTACACGTCTCTTACACTCCATGCAAGCCTTCGTGAATCCTGCCCAATATCTTTTGCCAGTGTTAAATGAACACAGATAAAAGCATAAGTGAAAACTAGTACATGTTATGGCATAAAAAATAAACTATTAAAACCTTTTCCTCTCAGTATTGTCTGAACATAAATAAATTGAAACTAGTACTGTTGTACAACTGTCTGAAAACATGAGAACATTTTGACAGTGTTACATGAACACTGATAAAAACTGAACTGAAATCTGTTTTCTGTCAGTATTGTTTGAATATATATAAACTGAAAACTAGTACTGTCTTAAAACATACATACTTGCTTTAATTCATACATTTTAACATTAAACAAACTTTGAAGAAATAACTGAAACACATAGACAGCCAACTTTTGCATCATAGCTCTTGTCAAATTTTACTCTGCATTATCCCAGTCACTGATGAGATAAAGGAAGGCCTGCTTTAATGTTGAAGTGTCTTTTTTATAGTTAGGTCTTTTAAACCTCTTTTTTATTTCTTTTGCAAAGCTGGGTGGTTAAACTTTTTGAATGTATTTAGTATCAGGTCTTTAAAATAACAGTTGTGTCTTTAACAGTTATAGCATTGCTTATTGCCCTGACCTTATTTACACTTTTTGTGCATGAAATAAACATTTGCTGCTAATAAACTCTTGCAAGTCTGTAAGCAAACTGATAACCCCGAATGAAACTAAAATAGTAATGTAACACTGTGCATTTTTATACATACATAAAATCAGTTTTAACTGTTGGACTTTTTTGCATTTTTCTCTCATGACCCTTGGATTTTAACATGCTGTTCTGTGAGTGAAACTTCACCCACTGTCTTTTCATAATTATTTTTTGCTGATGTCATTTATAACTTTGAATGCTGTAAGAATTTATCATTATTGTCAACATTTTTTTGGATGAATAGTAAAATTGAACTGCATTAAATTGATTTTTACCATACTGCATTAAAGCATACAGTACAGTCTCCAATTCAGTTTACTAGGCTGGCTGTAATCTGATCTGATGTACTTGGAAAACTGCCATCTCTGTACGAAACATATACAGTCCAAAACTGATTATATAATGTACTCTTTTATACATATAATCTGAACTCTTAACTGTATTGTTGCATTGACAATGTAGCATTGATTTAAAGTTTTACATTCTGTAAACTAGCAAACATTATTTTGTCTCTGTATATAGCACAATATTGTTTGCTGCATTGCAACACCTCAATACAAAGCTCTTAACTAATGACTGCTAAACAAAACAATAACACAATTTTTTTGCCAAATCTGTAACTGTAAACCCTTTATTCTGCAAATTAACTTGACTGTTATTTTTGATATACCTTACAAGACATAGAGGTATACAGTTACCCTTTTATTTTTAACTGGCCACACCCAATATGTCTTTCTGAGTACTTCAGCTATGTCAGCTGAACTGGAATTTATTTTATCTTTAACCCATAAATCTGCATGTTTCTGTTGTAACCGATTTTTTAAAATCTACATTTGCAAAAAAAAATGTTACTGAAGTCTAAAACAGCATATAACTCTAATGACATGTTTATGTCTAGTACAGAGCTGTTACACTTTGAAATGTTAGCTGCTTAATTCTTTGACGCTTTAAATTCTGACAAAACTGCATTTTTGTCCTCTAATAAAGATCTACATGTAACTGAAGTTGATTCATCTGTAAACAAAGAAGTATTGTCATTTCTTTTAACCTTAGACAATGACAGATTACTGCCCTGGTTTGGAGCTAGAATGCTGTGCCCTTTATAGATAGCTATAGAATGCATTTTTTTATTTTGCTCTGAAATTGTAGCAATTTCACTTTTTGCTGAAGTCTGTTTTTCAGTTATACTGAAATTTACTTTATTAAAATTTGCACTCTGATTGATCTTATCTCTCCTCAGTGCAATATTTGCACTTGCTTCTGGAAACAAGAAACTGTGCGAAATAATGTGAACTTGAGACATTGCCTGCATGTTATGTACATTAACTGTGTTGATGTCTGTCCCCAGGATTCATTAAACTCTGTGCAGGAATAGTGCTATTTCTGCACGTAGCAAATCGTGCCCATGTAGAACAGCAGTGTACCTTGCATATTAATGAAGGCACACTGCTGTATTCTCTACACAGATACGATCCATGTACAAGTGCAGGGAGCATGTCCGAGCATTGCTCGCACAGTACACACATCCCCTACACTTTAGAATTGCCATATGGCAATCCTAAAGCAAGTAACAGTGTCCATGGACACTATCATAACATAGTGTCCGCGGACAAAACACACAAAAGCACCCCCCCCACAATGGTCCAGCACATAATGTCCAGAATGGTGTGCCAGTGTACATGTTGCCATACCAAATAAGTAAGCATGTTCCTGAAAGGAACATTTAAACCAGTCCCACATGTATGATGTAGTTGCCCAGGTGTCCTGCCCTAATATGCAGAAAGCAGCCAATGGAGCTAAATAGAAACATACAGCCAAAACAGTCAGCGAAATAGCATATTGGTTAGAATGTTCACCTAGCATGCAGTCATTCATGGTTCAAACCCCAGTGCAGTCCATACATTTTTATATGTGAAAACAGCAGTAAAAGTATCTTTTTTATCAATAGGTAGTGAATAATATATATTTGTTAACCAGGTTAGTGTAGCAGGTTCAAATGTGAGGTGTCAGTGTAGTACAGATGTGAACCCCCATATAAACACAAGTGTCCCATACAGCCACAAAAGAATATAATGTAATGAAAGCACATGGGGGATGTTAGGGAATGGAAACATACATGTCATAAGATGTCATTAAGAAGAAATCAACTCCACAATCCTGATAGTCCATAAAATGAAAGCTGAACAATGCTAAATTGCGGTCAGCTATGCTTAGCCTGAGTAAGCATTGCTTAAATTTGTGTGCTTAGCAATAATTAGTGTAGCTAAACAGATTTGCACACTGGTAAGCAGTGCTTAGCATCGACCCCTTTAAGCAATGCCTATCTGTACTAAGGGGGTATGCCATCACTTAGCTTAGCTCAGCATATTCAAAACCATCAAATCATGGCAAAGTGTGGGAAATCAGCCCTATTTAAACCTTGTAGGTGGGAATACAACCCATAACCAGTTGCAGCTCATCACTGCAGGCACTATGGCTGGTGTTGGTGAAGGTGTGTGCTTTCTGGCACAGCTCTATGGCATTCAGGAGTCCAAGGTCATGGTTGGACTCCTAGTACAAAAGCATGAAGGGAGACTACTGCAGTACCAGGGCTCCCAAAACAAAGCAGAGGCCTGAGACCATCTTGCATGTGATCTCACCAGTGCCACTGGCATCCCTCGGACTGGTGAGCAGGCCCAGCACCACTTTGCTGACTTAAAGCATAGGAAGAGGGAGCTCTTGGACAGGTGGGTCCAAGATGCATGGGCGAGGAATGTCCCAGCTGTGTGTAAGTATCAGTATCAATAAGTGTTTTCCAAAGTCCAGCCTGTGTATGTAATGGATAAGTATGCATAAATGTTTCTCTATCTCCTGTACAGCTGCAGATGAGAGGGCCGTGAACATGGACACCCATGCCAGCAGGTTGCTAAGGCTGCATCATGAGGCTGGTGAGTACAAATCTAGCTTGTACCAATAAATTTATTTAGCCCTTTCATCAGTTGTGAACTATGACTTCTTCAGAATAAAATACAGTAAAACAAACCAACATATATAACCCCAACCTAACCATAATTGATTCATTAAATATGTTGCAATTAATTTTAAAGTGCCAACACTCATACCCATAGTACACATTTTATACAATGTATAATATGTGTACTATGGGTATGAGTGTTGGCACATATTACACAATGTATCATACAACACAGCATCCTATACTCCTATCATAATACATATAAAAACATCTTAAATATATCCTAAATATTTGATAAAACAATAAATTAGTAACCCTAAAATGTCTAACAAAGAATTAGAAATAGAACTCAGATTTAAGTTTTAAGTAACTAACTAATGATATAACTTCATTTAAACCTGGGGTTGACCGCATTGACCCTTAATTGCCACAGCAATTCTTTGTACTCTAATAAAGTATCACTGGGTCCCCCTCTCTCATCCATAACAACATGTTGTAATACAAAGAATTCAAAATTATGTTCAGAAAACTGAATAAGGTGTTTTGCTAATGCATTTTTATTATTACCCCTCCCTATATCATAAATGTGCTGGTAGATGCATATCCTAAAAGCATTTTTAGTTTTCCCAATATAATATCTTTTACAAACCTGACACAGAGCTATATAGACCACATTTTTGGTACCACAATTGCTCTTGTGCCAAAATTGCACTACCCCATAGGAAGGTATTTCAACCTATCTCCTTCTAATATAAACCTACATTGAGAGCAATGGCCACACTTCCTAGTATATCCACTCTGTTGCATGCTTGTTTCACTCTTTTTACCTTCTAGCATGTTTTTATACTAGTACTTTTTTATATACCACTTTGGGTTTATCTCCTATTTTACTCACAACTTGTTCATCATTTAAAAAAAAAAAAAACAATTCTTAAACAAAATATCTCTAAGCTCCGAGAACTCGGGGGTATAAGTCAAAATCAATGCTCTCCCAAAAGAACTCTGGTTGCCCCTAGAGGTACTACTTCTATCAAAATTGTCTCTTTCTGATTCAGATTGTGGGTCCACACCCACACCTAAACCCAAACGTGGATAAAAATATCCTATTTCCCTTTTCTGAGTGACTTCTCACAATATTGGATCCAAAAATTCATGTGGATACCCTCTTTTACTCATCGTACTACATAACACATCCCTGTCATAGTAAAACATATCAATCTCACTTATCATTATTGCTAGTCTAACCCCCTGTCCCTTTACTAGTGACTTTTTCTGGTGTGTGGGGTGACAGCTTTCAAAGTGTAGTAATGTGTTCGAATAAGTGGGTTTTCTAAAGATGGTTGAAGTAAATTTCTTCATCTGCCTATTTTTATCAATCCGAATATCCAAATAGTTTATATACTCCCTACTGGTTTCCATAGTAAATTGTAAGAAACTAGTACTGATATTCAAATAATTGAAAAAATATTGTTACTGATCTTGATCCCCTCCCCACAAAAAGAGGATGTCATCTAGGTATCTGCCATAAAATTGACATAGCTTATATTGTTCAGTAACAAAAACCTTTGTAACCTCCCATTGTGTGAGCACAATATTAGCAAACATGGGGGTGCACACTGCCCCCATGGCGACTCCTGAGGTTTGTCTGAAAAGTTGACCTTCAAACACTATGAAATTATTTTCGAGGACCAACTCCATTAAGGTCCTAAATGTGAGTATTCGGTCATGTGAATGTTGGGTATTATTACATAAAAAAAATCATAGAATAGTTCTACACCCTCTGAATGTGGAATAATATTAAACAAGTCTTTCACGTCAATTGTCACCCACATACTATCTTCACTATACAAATCCTGCTTAATTTTTCTGAGACAATCTCATGAATCTTTAATAATATGGGAAAATTTAGTCAAAATTTTTGTTAGATGATGGTCCAAAAATTTAGCTATTGTCAAAGTCTTACATGCCTTTGCATCAACAATTGGTCTTAAGGAGGGGTTGGTGGTGTCCTTGTGGATCTTTGGGATCCCAGAAATTGTAGGTATCCTTGGATTAGTCTGAATCATAAATCCATACTCATTTTTTTGTATATGGTCATTCATCAATAATTTATACAAGTTGACGTCAGTTTTTCTATAAGCTATATTTAGCTCATTAATTGACACTTGTTCATAACCGTAACCATATAAATGACTCAACATACTGTCCACATATCTTTGCTGGCCCATCACCACCAAACTTCCCCCTTTATCTGGCTTCATGACCTGAATAGACTTATCATTACATATACTTAATTACAGGCTACTCTCTGCTACAGTTAAGTTACTAGTCTCTCTAATAATTTTGTTATTCTTACATTTATTTCTTATGTCATTAGTACACATCATATCAAACAGCTGTAAATAAGGGTGCAGGGGTGGGTTGTAGACACTATTTTTTTTACATTGTATATTATGCTGTTCAATAATATTATTGTCCAAAATCACATTTAGGTTGAGTTTCCTGATATAAATCATGAAATCCACTAGTGTTTTTTCAACATTGGCCTTTTTTGTGGGAACAAAATTACGGCCTCTTTGAAATAAATTTGCCCATTCCTTGGTTACTTGGGCACTACTTAAATTGAAAATTTTAAAGTCCTTATGTTGGTTAAGGACCATATCACAGTTGCCTGAATTTGTTTCAGTTATAACATTGTGTTGCTGTACCAATTCCCACTGTTCCCTCTTGCCTCTCCCCCCTCCTTGTCCCATATGTCCCTCTCCTCCATCCCTGTCCATTCCAGGAATTCCTGGGACAAGATTGGTTGTTGCTGAAATTGTTCTGTTGATTCCTGATCCTTTCGAATCCCCTGGGGGCTACTCCTAAAGGGACATTATCATAATTGCCATCATTCATATTGACTTGGTTGTTATGAAAACCATGTGTGTCCAATACATCTTCTCCCTCATAAAAAGAATCTTCCTCAATCATTTCATCCAGTCCAGGATTGTTAACCTGACTATTTTTGGCAGGGGGTAAACCTGGCCTAACTCATATTGTTTCCTGTCTCTTTCCAGTTTCTTACTTTTTTTTATCTTTGATATTAAATATAATCTTGTCTGTGTTAACAAAATGGCTTTATATTCATTAGTTTTCGTTGCAAAACATAAATCATGTTTAATTTCCTCATCCAGTCTACTATCCATTTCTTTTAAAACATTAAACTTTTTCTCATTGTCCTTTAATAATAACCTACGGGGTAGTGTGATCTTGGCACAAGAGCAATTGTGGTACCAAAAATGTGGTCTGTATAGCTCTGTGCCAAGTCTGTAAAATCTATTATATAGGGAAAATTAAAAATGCTTTTAGGATACACCTCTACCAGCACATTTATGATATAGGGAGGGGTAATAATAAAAATGCATTGGCAAAGCACCTTATTCAGTTTCCTGAACATAATTTTAAATTCTTTGTATTAGAACATGTTGTTATGGATGAGAGAGGGGGACCCAGTGATACTTTATTAGAGTACAAAGAATTGCTGTGGCAATTAAGGGTCAATGCGGTCAACCCCAGGTTTAAATGAAGTTATATCATTAGTTAGTTACTTAAAACTTAAATCTGAGTTCTATTTCTAATTCTTTGTTAGACATTTTAGGGTTACTAATTTATTGTTTTATCAAATATTTAGGATATATTTAAGATGCTTTTTATATGTATTATGATAGGAGTATAGGATGCTGTGTTGTATGATACATTGTATAATATGGGTACTATGGGTATGAGTGTTGGCACTTTTAAAATTAATTGCAACATATTTAATTAATCAATTATGGTTAGGTTGGGGTTATATATGTTGATTTGTTTTACTGTATTTTATTCTGAGGAAGTCATAGTTCACAACTGATGAAAGCGCTAAATAAATTTATCAGTTCCAGCTCATAGTAGTCGTGTGCCTTTGTGATTTTTGGTTTTTGGTGTGTAGCAGTTACAAATCTAGCTTGTAGTATTCGGGGCAAATAAATAGAAAGGAGTAGAATGTCACCTGTCAGTATTTAAAAATGGGTATGGTTTGTACTGAATAAATGAGACATTAGCAGAATAATAGTGATTTACAGGGTATATATCAATAAAAGTGTCAGTATCTGTCAATAAAAGTCAAAACCCCGGACTGGTCATGTTTACTTTGGTATGCGGTGGTGTGAATCGAAATGTGTACAGTTTCTGCACAGCAACTATAGCTCTGAAAGCATTAAATAATCAAGGCTCATCTGATAAATATTGTGGAGTTGTAAAACAGGAGATTAACTATATGAAATGTTCCATACACCAAGATCTGATTCCTGAATAGTAATGTTGTGTTAACCAGTGTTTTCCAGACTGTGCTATGTCAAAGTATGAATATACAGTATAAGAACTATCTGCCATGCATGAATGTCAGAATTACAAGGTCAGATTATACAACCAAGAGAGTATTCGAAAACAGTCAAATAGGCGATAGCAGTTTCTCAATCGCTCATGCTGATGAAACACAAACTTTGTTCTATTTTATGCACAAACAGGCACGGTTTGAATCCCGGGAGTGGCAATAGGCTGTATGCATATTTTCACCCAGGAATATGTGAATATGTGTAGAAACAGTCAGGTAGTGTTAACAGAAATTTCCTCCACAGGTCTGGCAGGAGGAAAAGATATATCATAGCTGTAACAATTCTGTAATTATACACTGTGTACAACACCCACTGTCCAAGCCCAAGGCTGCAAATGACAGCAAGATAAGTACATACACAAAGTAGTGTCCTCCAAGAAATGTCCAAGTGTCACCCTGTCACAGCTATTGATCACTGCTGCCAACATCCAAGGTGACTGATAGAAATCAAGGTGGAGTATGGCAGTAGCATACATGCACACACACACACACACACACGCACACACGCACACACACACACACACACACACACACACACACACACACACACACACACACACACACACACACACACACACACACTATGAGTGCACATATGTAACCTTGACTATGTGAATATGGGTAGAAATCCCAGCGTGTATATATATATATATATATATATATATATATATATATATATATATATATATATATATACATACACACACACACACATACACACGCACACACGCACACACGCACACACACACACACACACACACACACACACACACACTATGAGTGCACATATGTAACCTTGACTATGTGAATATGGGTAGAAATCCCAGCGTATCTGCCTGTCCCACCTCAACTGGCCATGACACTAGGCCCCAGCACATCTGAGACCCAACTCGGGACCTCCTCATTCACTGGTCCTGCACCACCTTTGGGTGGAATCGCCTTAGGGGAGAGGGCAGGTCCCCCCCTGTGAGTGGGCACATATAGGACACTGTCACCCATCTTCAGGTCCGGGCACTGGTGTATAGCGAGCTTGGAAAGGAGTTTGGAGATCTGCTATGCCAGCTTGAGGGCTGCATGGTGCATCTTGAGGGTCAGCCTGCCCCTCCTGTGCAGCCCCCCAGCACAGCTACCTTTGGAGCCATGAAGGTGCAATGGAGACTGCCCATGGGTGGGGAACTCAGTCCCACTGTAACCATTTGGGGGATTGTTGGAGTCTGATTCCCAAACACCCTCCCCATCGAGGGTGTTTACCCCGCCGTGTCATATACCACCCCTGTCTGCTGTCTTGTCTGTCTTGTCTGTCTTCCTACCTAACCTACTTCCCCAAATATACCTACTATCCTTCCCCAACATTCCACTCTCACCTTATAAAAAAAGGGCAATGTGTTCCCACAAAAAATGTCGCCCCATACATAGCTGTCCATTTTGCACGTGTCCACTGGACACATGTAATCTTGTCTAATTGACTTAGCAACACATTACTGTTGTTCTCACCCCTATCTCTGGGGTTTGAGTGTCCAAATTCACCTCCAAATTCTGTTCAAATGCACATTGTTGCTGTATCAGAAATGAACAGCTATGGACCTTCCCTACACCCATCCTGCACATCCCTCTGTGTGCCCCCTTTTTCACCACTTTCCTATCACCCCTTTTTTTCTTTCCTTTCAAAGAAATTAGCATGGGGGTAACCGGGAGTAAGCTGCAGTAAGCAAATTTGTGCAATGTCTACACTAATAAAGCAGTTTCCGGTTTAACAGTGTGTTGGCATCGCTTACCATCACATAAACCCATGCAAACCCACTTACAACTGCTTAAAACTGCCTTAATCACCCTGTCTCTGTCAGCCACTGTTCTGCCCAGCAGCAAAATAATCAGCACTGCCAAGGCTTGAACCCAGAAACCTGTACACCATACTCAGAGCAACTTACCACTACACCATTTTAGACATAGCATTGAATGCTGTTTGTTCAAATATATCATTCAGTACAAGTATAGAATAGTATGGAACAAACATTGTGGAATCAGTCATGTTTAGTATACATAAATACACACATATAGATGTGTATGGTGATAGATAAATATTAAAATGTATATACATCAGCTATATGGAGCTGTACATATAAAACAAATATGTATAGAATATATACATATATATTGATATATAAACATATGTATAGTTGTCAAAAAAGGAATATATATATATATATATATATATCAGTATAGATATATCAAAAAAAAAAAAAAAAAAAAAATATATATATATATATATATATATATATATATGTGTGTGTGTGTGTGTGTGTGTGTGTGTGTGTGTGTGTGTGTGTGTGTGTGTGTGTGTGTGTGTGTGTGTGTGTGTGTGTGTGTGTGTGTGTGTGTGTGTGTGTGTGTGTGTGTGGTGAAACATATATATGGAAACGTAGATATATACTATGAGCGCTACAGAATCCTGAAAGCCCAAAATCCTGAAAACCAAAATCCTGAGACCAAAATCTCGAAAGTTCAAATCCTGAAAACTCAAAATCCTGAAAACACGGGTCTATATTGAATCAGCAAATGCTTAAAAAAGTGAATGCTGATTCATTGACGCTATGTAAGTGAAATCTTACAATCCGAAGACCCAGAACAGCAATTTTTTTTCCCAGGAAAAAAAATCGCTGGGCTGGTTTCGGGAGTTTGCCATTTCCTCCACTGTGGTGCGATCTCGGAGTTGAAATATTTAAGTAGGGGGGTGTAGGGGTGAAGCCCCCACATTATATACTGTTTTAAGATTTTTTTTTGTGGAATACGATTTTTTTCCCTGGGAAAAAAAATCGCTGTTCCGAGTGTTCAGGATTGTATGGTTTTACTTAAATAGGGTCGATGAATCAGTGTTCACTTTTTTAAGTGTTCGCTGATTCAGTATAGACCCTGAAACCACACAGGATACCAATGCTTACTATAGTCCAGCGCAAGTACATACAGAAACATATTACCCTTTAACTATACGCAGGGGGGCAAGCCTCCCTGCACCCCCCATACCCTTCATACCCCCTGCTACTTAAATATAACAACTTTGAGATTGTACTTCACTACACTAAGTGCAATCTCGGAGTTGATATATTTAAGTAGCAGGGGCTGTGGGGGGCACAGGGGGGCTTGGCCCCCTGCTTTTACTTGGAGAAGAGTAATATGGTTTGTGTTTTATTTGTTTCTTTATGTACTTGTGCTGGAATATAGTAAGTATTGGTATCCTGTGTGTTTTCAGGATTTTGAACTTTCAAGATTTTGGTCTTCAGGATTCTGTAGTGCTCATATATATATATATATATATATATATATATATATATATATATATATAATGTATGTAGTTATATAACATGCAGTGCAGCTATACCTCAGAACCATCAACCTCTTAGTGCAGGACTAATGTAGAAACGCCATTCAAAGGGTGGAAAATGGGCCACATTAGGGACATAATCAGAATATTGTTGTCATAACTGAACAGCTGTACAGTAACAGGGTGTGTATCAGCAGAACCTTCTGATGGATATAAGGATGGGAACTCACATGTACGTCATTATTCACTGACGTAAATCCTTGGATCATAGCAGTGATTTCCCAGACAAATACAAATAAACTGTGGAACAGAACCAAAGTATGGGCCAAATACGTGGACATTCTGCAAACAGCCTGGTAGTAGAGAGGTATCCTCAGAACCCTTTAGTGGAATGAATCTGGAACAAGCCAGACAAAATGGGGGGACAAAGGCATGACAATAGAGTCATATCCAAATTACGTGAGTAGATAAGCTGAGAAAGTTGTTGTACTAACACTGTTAATGCTAACATATATTGATGGAAATATCACAAGTCTGGGACTCAAGTACTCCTTATTATGTAGTGTCCCCAATCCTCACATCATCCCACTGATGTGTCAGGAATACACAACAGTGATGGAGACCAGATAAAAGGTATTGGCCACACAACTGTACATCCTACAAATATATGGACATAAAAGAACAGTAGGGAAACTGCATTGAGCTTCCAAGCACTGTCCACACTACAAGCAGACTGACATAACACTACCCAAGTCCAGCTCTGGGGCTCTACACATGCATTTGTAAAGATAATATGCACTACAGGGATATTAGTATCTACTGATGGCATTCCCCAGAGTCCCCGACCAGAGCAGCATACACAGTCAGAAAGAAAGGGGCCATGCCACTCACATGTACTCCCCACCTTACACAACCCAAAGAACATATGCACACTATACTTCTACACAATCCTGACAGTCTGTGAAAAATGGCCAGAGATACACAGACATAAGCAAATAAGATCACAGGTGATGTACCTTACAGCTGTCTTTGAGTGCAAACTGGAGGCATTCACCAAGGCTCAAGTACTAAAACAGGCAATCACGTTTTACATGGAAAGGCAGTGTTAAAAGTACTATTTTAATAGTAAAATGTCTGGTAAATTATTTTTGTCACCACAGTAGTGTAGCTGGTGTACAATGGAAGTGTGAGTGCATATAACAGGTGAAACCACCCATGTATACACAAGTGTCCTATACAGTATAGTCACACCCCTTACTACTGTAATGACAGTACATATAGGCATATTATGTAAAGGAAATCATATACACTTGCCCAGCAACAAAACAAACAGTCCTTACAGGTCTTGAACTGAGAAACCTGTACACAAGTGTCACAGCAGTTAACCACTAAGCCATCTGAACTGCAAGATTTTATGATGTTTTTTCAAACATATCATGCAGTACAGTCAGTTTACTATAGGGAATGAACACTGTGGAGTCAATAATGATTCAAATGATATATATACATTATTTGTCAATAACTTGCAGTGTTGTCAGACTCCAGATGAAGTGGGGGGACAAGTCTATGGACATAGAAACACATTGGTAATGATACAAAGGCACCCATGCCACTGACATCTGCTGCCCCCCTACACAGTACAACTAATAAGTACACAGTATGCTGGTACAAAATCAGGATAGACCATACACATTGGCCAGACATACACCAAACTTTCAGCAATATAACTGAAATGACTGAAGATAGTGAAATGAAAAACAAACAGCCAGCAAGCCACACAAATGTTTTAATGTGTTTTGCCTTCAAGTATTGCAACATTACAGAACATACTTGCCTTAAATACAAGAAGCAATTAACACTTAATTACGTATTTAATTAAACAGTCTCTTTTTACACTCCTTGGTTAACCCCTAGGGGATAAAGTATCAACTGTTACAATGCAAATTGATTATTTACATAACAATGGTTCTAAGTGTTCTATCAAACTGAAAAACAAGACCTTTTCCAAAAAAGCACCTTGTAACCCACTACCATCCCCATGGTGAAATGTATGATAATTTACAGCTATAAACATGTTGACCTTCTAATTACTGATATCTCTCACATATTCTAACAGCCTAATATGAAAACATGTCTTACTATTCCACACACCAACCTCTTGACTGTACAGGTTCCACATGTTGCCCAGCCTTTGCACTCATATGTATGGCCCCTAACCCACAACAAGTGTGATATCCCACAAAATCACTGGAATGATAGCAGGAATGACAGTACTAAATAATGACAGACCATACCTATCATCCTCATACTGCATGACACCTGGACAAAGCCTGCTATATAAGTGTATGACAGAGGCCCAAACACAGGGCCATATTTGAAATGCTGTTATATATTGAGAAAGTTGCTGGTGTTACAGGGTTGGTTGTAGCATATCTTTTCTGAGGGATATGAAGTTAGAAACACAAACGGATGCTGCCATTTACTGATAGCAAGCAGCAGAGAATCCCACTAATTTGCCAAGAGCAACACCTGTCTGTGGAACAGACCAAACATAACAGACAAACCTCTGGCCATTATGTGGATAGCCCTACAGTTGAGAGCTATGCAGACACATAACTTTGTCAGACTGAAATCCATACAGAACTAGCATTTACACACAAGCCCTGTAAAACTAGCAGTATTCAAACCATATAACAGCAATACTCACATTCTGTCTCTAAGTCTGAAACTTTCTCCACAATTTAGTTTGCCTGTCTCCACAAGTCTTGTTGTAAGAGTTATTCCCACCAGCTGTCTGTAACACTCTGTAGCTCACACACCTACAGGATGTTTTCCTCACAGGCAAGGTAAAGGGACAATGTCCACATGAAATACTAAATTATAGGAGTGTGTTGCCACAACCTTGTCTATTGGAAGAACTACACAGCTGCTCTGCATGCAATTAGCACATGGGGAACACCAATTGGTGCACAGGCCATCCTCTGGTCAAGAGCATTACCTACAAAAGGCAAGCTGCTCTTATTCAAACCAGCTGTCTACCAGTAGTCGACAGTAAACAAACAAATAGAACTGGAGCAACTTTGTGATATAATCCACTGCACTGTAAAAAAAAAAAAAGAAAGGTATGCAAAACAAGTAAGCATGTAACTGAATATAGTATGCGTTTTCTAATAATGTGAAATAGGAGTTTGAAAGAGTCATGTCTCAACAAGACTCACTGTAGTGATGTCCTGCTGAGCAGCACCTATGGCCATAGCATCCGTCTCTCTCTGCTGTGACATAGAACACAGCTCAGGACCCTAACTCACCCCAGGAAAGGAGAGCTCACATATGACAATCACTGGAGAGTCTGTCAAACACTACTGACTGTGCCACTGCTAGGCCAGCTACAGGGGTATTGTACATAAACAGGTTCTAGATGTTACCTGTGAATATGAGTATGATACACGTTTGTTGTGTAAATCTAAGAGAACTATATATATAGCATGTGCATATTAAAGTTTCTTGCAGAAGTGTGTGTTGAACTGCATGTGATACAGTGAATTCATACCATTCAACTGTACAGTGTTCTGCTGGACAATAAGCACATTTGTGCCTGATATCTGTAGTCACATACACATGCAGTTGTGTTATGTCAGCGAAAACATTGGCAAGTCTGTGAGCAATGACATTGTAGCATAATAGCCTAGTTATGACTGTTGGACATCATCCTTAGTTATCATTGAGATGTCAAAGCCTCCTGTGCAATCAACTTAATTATGTATGCCTTTGCCGCCCGTGTATGTGTGTCATTGTCCAGAAGTCCTACTATAACAGGTTGAGAGGTATGACTGAGCAGCAAGACCATAAATACAGCATGCCATACTAACATAGAACAGAAATGTATACCATGTATCACCCGGGCACATGTATGTATGCGTATGTTCAGCTGGAAGACACAAAACAAATAACATGGGTTGCAAGCAGCCAGGTAAATAGGTTGTGCATGTTGTACATGTGTGTAATATCAGTTTCAGTGCATACAACAGACATAAATGTATACAGCTACTGCTTTTTGCATTGCCCTGACACTGATATGGGCACTAGAATAGGCATGATTATCAGAGACCACATATAATCCTTTCAAAATGTTTCCCACCTTGAATGTGACCCATAGCATGTACAATTCTATTTGAAAACAAAGAAATCAGGTAGGGTAGACAATTTAAACACAACATATGTACTGTATGCTGGTTATATACATGTGCACACACATAGAGTAATATCTTGTTGATGCACCTCTTTCTGTAATCACACCATTCCATCGTCTTGGGTACACACAAGCCATCAATTAAAGAGACTCTGATTACCCACAAATAATGTTCAGCTGTCCTACTAGGATTTATTTGACATTTACCCCGTTGCCTGCTAAAGCAAAATCCATGTTTTGCAGAGAGCTTACAAAGCATCAAAAGGATCTCAGTGTGGAAAGTCATCAGTCAGGAGAAGAGTAGAAAAACAGCCCACAACACTGGATATACCATGGAATGCAGTGAAGACAGTCATCAAACAGTGGAGAACATATGGGATAACAGTGATGCTGATAACAGCTGGACATCAATCCAAAATGGATGAAATGACAAGATGACAACTGGCCATGGAGGCTGACCAGGGACCTACAGGAGCACTGAAGGAGCTGCAGGAATGTCTAGCAAGTCCTGGGTGTATACCATATGTGTCAAAAATCTTCTGTGTTCCCCATATGTCTGGCCTATGGGCCAGGGTAGCAAGATAGAAGCATTTTCATACACAGAAAAACATCCAAGGCCGGACTAACATTGCCAAGCACTACATCAAGTCTCCCAAAAGCATGTTGGAAAATGTATCATGGTCTGATGGGACCAATGTTGAATCTTTGACCCACAATTCCAAAAGGTATGTCTGGCCCAAAAGAAAAATTTGCATCTCAAAAAGAACACCATATCTCCAGTTAAGCATGGTGGTGGCAGTATCATGCTTTGGGGTTGCTTTTCTTAAGCTGGAACTGGTCCTTTAGTTAAGGTAGGAAGGAATTATGAACAGTTTGAAATAATTATTTTTGTCCTAAAACCTATAGTCATATGCTATCTGTCAACATGACAATGACCTCAAGCATTCATCCCAATCAACAAAGGAATGATATCACAAGATGTAAAGTGCAGTTTAGGCATGTGCATGACAGTGCCCAGGCCTACATCCAAGAGTACATCTGTGTGTTGACCTGAATAGGGCTGTGCATAAAAGATGCCCTAACAAATTGACACATTTGTAGCACTGTGCCAAGGAAGGTGGGCAACTATTGCCAAGTAAAAATGTGCCATGATGTTAGACTCCAACCCAAGATGAATGAATGCTGTAATCATCTCAACAGGTGCTTACACAATGTATCAGTTTAAGGGTGTGCACACTCATTCAATCGGATTTTTATTTGCATATGTTTTCACAGAACAGATTGTTATGTTTTCAATTGAATTGTACAGGCTATAGGTCACATTAAAGTCATCACCTTTGGGTTATCCCTGCCAGGGTAGCCCTTGGCCAGCCCGAATACAAGAGGCTTAGTATTTCTGCATCGGCTGCTGTCGCTTCAGGACTGTCAGGTCATCAGTAGTATAAAGTAAGGCAGCTGATGCCATTACATCAGTTTTTCTTGCCCTAACTTGTCAGGAGCCCCCATGTAGGAGCTAGGTTCTGGTGGAAGAACCTCACCAATAGAAAGTAAATACCAATATGTCCCTTAGAAAGGAAAGAGAAGAAAGGGGAATGGAGGGGAGGGAAACCAGGACTGCAACAGTGAATACACTCAAACATTGACATTTATGGTAAGTGTACACAACTGTAATATGTTCTTCGTGTTTCATTGCTACAGTCATCACATTTGGGTTGACTTCCAAAGCTGAGGAAAAGGGTGGAGGCAGTCAAAGAAATTAGGGGCTGGCTAGGATACCCTGCAAGACTGCAGAGGCAAACCCTGCCTGGATTTGGAGAAGAGAGGGAGTGGTAATGTTTGGTAAAAGTGTGAATGGATGTCCAGGTGGCAACCTCCAGGATGTCCCTCATGCGGACTCTTCTGAGGAAAACTGCAGTGGTGGACGCTGCTCTGGTGGAGTGAGTCCTGACCCCCTTGGGGAGGCTTTCCATGTTGTTTGTAACAGAAATGGATGCAGTGTGCTATCCATTTGGAAATGGTTTGTTTGGAGATGGCTTTGCCTTCTACCCCTGTAGCAAAGCTAACCAGCAATTGATCAGACTTTCTGAAGGATTTAGTCTTGTCTAGATAGAATCTGAGCTGTCTGTGCACATCTAGAGAGTGCAGAATCCTTTCCCCCTTGTTCTGGAGATTAGGAAAAAAGGTGGGCAAATTAATGGATTGGGTGAGAGCCACACTAGACAGTACCTTGGGCATGAAGGATGGATTAGTTCTGTGGGATACCCTGTCAGCATGGAAGATGATGAAGGGTTCTGCAGCCATGAACACTTACATCTTGGAGACTGTTCTGGCTGAAGTGATGGCCAGAAGGAATGCTGTCTTCCAGGAGAGAAATTTTAGTTCTGCAGAAGAAGATGGCTCAAAAGGGGGCAGGGTGAGCTTTTCCAATACATAGTTAAGGTCCCAAGCTGGGGTTGGTGCCCTTCTGGGTGGCCTCAAGTTGCTAGTCCCTCCTAGGAACTGTTTGATCAAAGGGTATGAGAAAAGGGGCTGCTCAGTGGGAAAATGAGCAGAATTAGCAGAGACATGAATTTTTATAGAGGAGAAAGAAGAGAGGCCACTGTGTAGTAGGTCAGCTAAGTAATCCAGGATGAGAGGGAGGGAGGGCTGTGCCGTATTGGCTCCTTTGGACTGGATCTAGGTGCAGAACCTTTTCCATTTGTCAGCATAAGACTTCCTAGTGCTAGGGCGTCTGGCCTCACAGATAACATCTAGAACCTGTTTACTGAGGTTGGCAGATTGATCCAGGGTTAGGGAATAAGCCAAGCTGCCAAATTGAGTGTCTGCAGTTGGGGATACATTAATTCCCCTTCCCTCTGGGTCAGGAGGTTTGGAATCTGTGGAAAATGCCATGGTGGCAGTGGTGACAGGTTGCGCAGCAAGGGGTATCAGTGCTGGCAAGGCCAGTTTGGAGCTATAAGAATTGTCCTTGGTTTTTCCTCCTTTATTTTGAGCAGTACCCTGGGGATGAGAAGTAGTGGAGGAAAGGCATAGACTGATAGATTGACCCAGGGAAGAACAGGGCATCCACTTTCCAAGCCATGCTGTGATGCTCCCTGGTGCAGAATTTGCTGAGCTGATTGGTGTGGCAGGCAAAGAGGTTGAACTATTGGGTGCCCCATTTCTGAGTTATTAGGGTGAAGGTTCTGTTGAGCTGTCACTCGTGTGGGTCCAGAAGATTTCTGCTTAATTGGTCTGTCAGAGAGTTGAGAAAGCCTGCTAGGAATTGTGCTAACAGGTGCAGTTGCATGGCAGAGGCTGTGTGCCAAAGGGTCATGGCCAGCCTGTATAGAGGGTAGGAGTGAGTCCCTCCCTGCTTGTTGATATACCGCATCACAGTGGTGTTGTCTGTTTTGATCAGGAGTGCCCCTGGGGAGAGAAGGGGTTTGAAAGCTATCAAGTTGTGCTGGACAGCCATCATCTCTTTTTGGTTGATGTCCAGAGGGATTTGCTGCGGGCTTCATTGGCCTTATATGCACCTGCCATCCAGGTGTGCACCCCAAGCATAGTCTGATGTATCTTTGGTGAGGGTCTGGGTGACAGGGGTGGTGAGAAAGGCAGTCCCTTGTTGTGGGAGCATGATGTTGCCCACCAAAGAAAATATTTTCTGAGGCAAGGAATTATAGGTATAAGAGTTTCCATGTCTTGAGAGTTTTGACATCAAGGGCTTTTTAGGTACCATTGAAGTTTCCTCATATGCAGTCTGGCATATTGAATGAGTAGTATGCAAGATACCATAAACCCCAGAGCTTGTAGGATCTTCCTTGCAGATAACTGGGGCCTGGTGGTTAGTTGAGAGAAGTAGGCTCTCAGGAAAATTTGGTTTTCTGGTGTCAGGTATGCCATCTGGGATGCTGTGTCCAGGCTTGCCCCCTGGAAGATAATTCTTTGGGTGGGCATCAGTTTGGATTTCTTTTCATTGACTGTGTACCCTAGGGAGGTTAGTAGGGTCTTTATAAAGGCCAGGTGCTTGAGCAGCTTTTCCTGGCTGTCTACCTGAATAAGGCAGTCATCTAAGTATGGGTAAATCTGGATATTCCTATGTCTGCAGAAGGCAATGGCCAGAGCCAGACATTTTGTGGAAACTCTGAGAGCAGTAGATAAGCCAAAGGGAAGTGCAGATAACTGAAAATGTTGAGATTCTGACCTGAAACAGAGATATTTCCTGCATGATTCCTTGATAGGACTGTGGAGGTAGGCCTCTTTTAGATCCAAGGTGGCTAGCCAAGCGTCCTTGGAGAGCATGAGTAGCAGCTGCTGGAGGGTGAGCATTTTGAATTTTGGGATCACCAGGAAGGTATTTAGAATGGATAGATTGAGGAAGGGGCACCAGGTAACCTCTTTTCTGGGCACCAGAAACTGTCTGGAGTGGAAACCTTGGCCTATCTGCTCTGCAGGAACATGCTGTACTGCCCTCATAGAAAGCAGAGAAAGGATTTGCTTTTGAGCTTCTGCCCACTGGTTTGGAGGTAGATCTGAGAACCCTTTTGGGGTTGGAAGGGTGTGGAAGAAAAATTTGTATCCCTGAGACATTAAGTTCAGAACCCAGTGGTGTTCGGTAATGCTGGCCCAAGTGCTTGCATGAAAGGAAAGTTTTCCTCCTAGGGGTAAGTGAAGGTGGGCAGAGGGAGGGGGTGGGTGAGGTGAGTCATTGTGAGTTCTTACCATAAGGGGGTGGCTTAGAACTCCCTGGTTTTGAAGTGGAGATAGTCCACTGCTTAGATCTCTGCATTCCCTGTAGCTGCTGTCTGGGGGGGTCTGGTTCCTCACGGCCTATGCTGGACTGGCTTGGAGGGAGCATGAAAGGACCAGTGTTTGGTGGGACAATGCCTGCTGAACCTGGGTGGCTGGACCTGTAAGAAATCCTTACCTGTTTGCATATATTTTGCTTTTTCTTCCATCTTTTTTAAAACCTCTTCTGCCTTAGTGCCAAATAAGTTGGCTTTGTGCAAGGGGGCATCCAACAATCTAGATTTAACATCATCTGGCAGGGGCTGTTCCTTAAGCCATGCATGCCTTCTAATGACAGATCCAGTGACTGCTGCCCTGCAAGAAGCTTCTAGGGCATCAAAACCACAGTGCAAGTTGTGTTTAGTTACTTGAGTTGCAGAATGCAGTAACTCTTGTAATTCTTTAGATTCTGCCCAAGCAGGAAAGGAAGACATTTTTGTTTGAAGAGTTCCAGGGTATGTTGCTTGAATTTTAGCATATGGAACTGACAATTTAGTGCCCTGATAGCCAGAGTAGCTGAGGTGTATACTTTTTTATCCCATCTGTCTAGTGCTTGGAAATCCCTATCTGAGGGGGTGGGATTCTTAGCAGAAGTTGATTTAATCTATTTAGGCCCTTGAGAAATTACCTCAGGGTCAGCAGTAGGATTTTTAAAAAGAAATTTGTGTGAGTCAGGGACTCTATAGTACCTGTCTGGCTTTCTGAGCGCAGGAGGGAGGGTGTCAGGAGTCAGGCTGGATTCCAGGAAAACATCCTCCACAACATCCAGGACTGGGGGGATGGCCAGGGGTCTGTGCTGTGGAAGATCTAGGAATTCCCTGAGTCTCTTTTTAGACTGAGGGTAGTCTTGACTTTCCCATTGGAAATGCTCCCTTAAGGTATGCAGGGTTTCCCCAAAGGAAAAATCCTCTGGGGCAGAGGCTGAAGTGATGGAATCCTTTGCACCAGAATCCTCATACGTAGAGAGGGGTTGCATGTCTTCATATTCAGAAGCATTAGAGTCATCTGACTCTTGTTCAGACAGAACTACAGGGGACAGATCTCTTTTTCTTTTGTAGGGGGTAGCTTGGCTTCCCCTGATCAGCATGATAAGGTCTAAGTCTGAGGCAAGGAAGCAGGGGCCTGAGAGTGGGTCATCAGTTTCTTGGGTGTGGTTCGTACCCTAGGCCTAAGAAACTCAGTTGTTTCAAAAGAATGGTAGTCACAAAAGAAGACATTGGTTTGTGTGGAGAATTGGTAGTCCGAAGGACTTCCTCAGAAGCTGGTGCCTGCTCAGCGGCTCCAGACCCATCCAAGGTAGAGATGACTACAGGATCCTTAGTTGAAGAAGAGTTTTGTGGCATACTGGACTACGAAAGGGTCTCGGTAACAGCCTGCAAATCCACAGAAGCAGGCATCAAGGGCTGCGAAAGCACCTCATTGAGGACTGGAGAACTGATGACTAACCTAACAGAGGCATCATTAGTAGGTTTGGACCTGTGCGGTTTGTCTTTGTCTTTATCTTTACATTTTTTTCAGAAGATCTGCTGTCGGATGGCTTACCAAAGCCATATCAGAATTCAAGGACTGTAAGAGAAAATATCTGGCTACAATAAGGGCCCAATGATGGATAGTTCTGGCATTGAACAAAGCACAGAAGCGACAATGGCGGACATCATGGTCTGGGCCTAAACACGTGACGCAGTAAGAATGGAAGCGTCGGTGTGGTATTTGCTTTCCACAGGTGAGACAATTATTAACTTTTTCTGACATCGGTTAGTACAAGAAAAAAGGATCCCCAATGGGGTACTTAGCTTTATAAGTTTAACCAGGAACCAGTGCTCTCAGACAACAAAACTGGAAGAGAAAGCACCTAGCCGAAGAAGAGGTGCTATGCCTTATGATGTAAAAAAGGGTAATCCAAGGCCAATGAATGCTCCAACACAAGTTTATTGACAAAAATAACAGAACAAGTATTTGCGTTGACCTAGGTTTGTCTCCACTCCAATGGACTTCTTCAGAACACAAATACATATAGAAACCAGCCACTTAAATACCCTCAATTGTCAAAATAAATTAATTAATTAACCAATCTAGGACATAATGAATAAAAAAACATTTTTTAAAAAGATAAACCAGAATTAAAAAAAACAGAATTAAAAAAGACAGAGTGTGCAGCGCTGTATTTCAACCGTCAATAATGTTATAAAAACGTTATACAAACGTTTTAGATACGTTGTAACAACACTGTGACAATGGGTGCGAGCATTGCATACCAGTACAAATATTAAATCTAATTATGTTCTAGTAATATATAAATATCTGTGTGTTTAAAGACTCCCTAGTAAACGTAAATAGTGTGTACTTAAAGAATAAAAAGTTAATTCATTAATAAATTCCTCAAAAAAGGTCCCTAATTAGAAAAATGTGAAAATGTAGATGTTTAATAAGTATATTTTATAAGTATATTTTATATATATTATATAACCCAATACCTTGCCAAATGTTGTTATAAAATATAATTAAAAGGTTAGTATTTAAATTGTTTAAAATGTTTAAAAGTTGTTTGTGTCGAAAAAATAAAGCATAAATATGCTAATGTATAATATAAATTTATATATAGTTTAAATACTGTTTAAATACATACAATAAATGTTTAAATATGTAAATAAATAAATAAATAAATATGTATATGTATTTATATATAGGAAAAATTATGCAGTATGAAGAAATAATAATATAAATATATAAAATTAGTCCTTAAAATTATACATAATTTATATTATTGTGTATGTGTAAAGTATGTAATACATAAATGCCTAAAATGTATAAAGCTGTATTATTGTATGTACCAAAAACAACGTGACAGATACTAATGGCCTTTAATGCTATGTAACCATAATATAGGCTTGATGGTAATATATTCATTAAGACCAGGATGCTGATGAGCATTCAATAAAATCTGCATCCTCAATTCTGATACATCTAAATTATATTTGGTAATTTTACCTTGTAAGTCCATTTTCTGGTGTAATACACCGAAAAACTTAAACTGGTGATTTTTATATTGATTTATTTGTCTAGCCAAGGCATTGGTTAACTTATTATTTTTAATATCTAATAGGTGTTCTTTAATCCTGTCCCTCAAATGCCTACTGGTTTTCCCAACATAAAAACCATCACACTGTTGACATACAGCAATGTATACAACGTTAATAGTATAACAATTAATGTGCTGATGAATCTTAATGCTACGATTATTAACTATTGCTGTTGTATCAGTGTTAATCATATGTTTACATACTGAACACCTACCACATTTAAAATTACCCATGGGTTTGTTAGAATAATTATCAATCTTAACATTTAAACTTTCAAACAGATCTTTAAACGATATATCCTTCCTAAAAACATATGTAATGTCTCCTTTGAAAAGGTCCCCCAGTGTCTTGTCCATACTTATAAAACTCCAATTCTTTTTGATAATATTTTTAATTGCCCAAAAGCTGTCATTAAATGTGGTGATATACAGGGGTATACTGTTACATAAAAATCCCCTGTTGTCAACAGATTGAATTTTATTACTGTTACCAATCGAACATTCATTACTATTTAATAAAGCTTTATAAAGACCATTTTCCCTTTTGCTTCTCACTTCATTAGCAATACTACTGCAAAACTCGGGTGGGTAACCTCTGTTCATGAATAATGTGATAATGAACTGTATTTCCTTTTCAAAATCCACCTCCTCACTGACCATTCTGGCTGCCCTCACCAGTTGACCTTTGACCACCGCTTTTTTCTGGTGGTCAG
Organism: Protopterus annectens; assembly: GCF_019279795.1. Taxonomy (NCBI): domain Eukaryota; kingdom Metazoa; phylum Chordata; order Ceratodontiformes; family Protopteridae; genus Protopterus; species Protopterus annectens. The sequence continues at coordinate 556,872,028 of NC_056725.1, forward strand.
GGTGCCAGCTATCAAAGTGTAAGTAAGAATTTGAGAAGGTGGGTTTCCTATATATATTGGACATAAGCTTATTCTTGTTTTTGTCATATGTTAACTTAATGTCCAAGTAACTAATACTATCCTGACTTGTCACATGTGTAAACTTCAAGAACCATACACTACTATCCATGTATTCTAAAAAAGCTTCTAGTTCTGCCTGTTCACCATTCCATATAATAAATAAATCATCTAAAAAGCGACCATAAAATTTGACATGTGTAAAATACTCAGAATTGAATACGTAGTTGAGCGCCCAATAGGTTAATACAAAATTTGCAAAACTGGGGGCACAAGCTGCCCCCATAGCTACTCCACTGTTTTGTTTGTAATAAGCTCCCTCAAAAAATAAAAAATTGTTTTTTAGGACAATGTCCATTAGTTTTGTTAATACATTTATTTTATTTTGGTCATACAAATTAGTATAAAATAACTGCTCTTCTAACCATTCAAGCCCCCTATCATGGGGTATAACGGTGAAAAGGTTACACACATCCATAGTAAAGAATGTATCTCCAGGGTTGAATACTATTGGTTTTATTTTTGCCAAAAAATCCCACAAGTCCTTAAGTATATGCGGAAAAAATTCAATACCTGGTTTTAAATGGTAATCCAAAAATTGGCTAATAAAATGTGTTTTACTGCGTTTACCATCCACTATAGGTCTAAATTGTAAATTATCTAAGCCTTTATGTATTTTGGGGATACCGAAAATTCCACTAATAACTGGGTACTCGTTTTGTAAACGCCATTGATGTTTCGTCCAACTCACCCTGGTATAACATGTCAAAAAGTGTTGTATCTATTCTTCTGTGAGGTATATTTATTTCATTTCTGCTGATTTCCACATACGTGTCCCCCATCAACAGAGCATTCATGTAAGAAACATAATCCTGGTAGTCCACTATAACTATTCCACTACCCTTATCAGGTTTCATGATCCTGATGTTTTTGGTGGACAAAATTTTATTTAAATTAGCTTTTTCATGATTAGTCAAATTTCTATTGCTAAAATTAGTATTAAATTTGTTAAAAACATCCCTAATGTCATTTTTCAGTCACTTTTTCAAAAAAGGCCACCTTTTCGTGCATAGGAGGGTTGTAAGTACTGGGTTTAGACAATCTGTTTTTGCCGTTCTCATTAATACCCCAAGGATTACTTTGATATAAAATTTTTAAATTCAATTTTCGGGTAAATAATTTTAAATCCACAATTGTATTTACCAAATTACCCCTCCTACACGGTACAAAACTAAACCCCTTTGAAAATAAATTGACACATTCTTTATCAAAAGACCGACGTGCATAATTATATAATTTAAAATCCCCATTGTTATTAATCACGATATTGGGTTTAAAAAACAACCTACATTCCCCACATTCATCAAATGACCTGTCCAGAGCTTCCTGTACACACAAATTATCTCCAATATACTTGTCTGCATCATAAACCATGTCCAAATCATTATTAACAAAACTATCCTTGTCGTTTACACCTAAAAAAACCGTGTCAACAACTTGCGATTGTCCATCAAAAGCATGTACAGTTAAATCACATAAAGAGTCATTACTGTCCACATAATGTGCACATACCTGTTGATTATTTCTTTCCTGTACACACAAATTGCCTCCAATATACTTATCTGCATCATAAACCATGTCTAAATCATTGTTAACAAAACTGTCCTTGTCATTTGCACCTAAAAAAACTGTATCGACAACTATTGTCCATCAAATACATGTACAGTTAAATCACATGAAGAGTCATCACTGTCCACATAATGTGCACATGCTTGTTGATTATTTCTTTCCTTAGATGCCTCCGACATATTCATTTCGTGTGATGTATCATATTGAGATATATTATCTGTCTCTGTATGATTACAATGAACTTCATGTATAGAACACACATAGTCTAAACAGTTTTCAATACAAAGGGGCAGTCCGAAACCAAAATTGGCTTCCATTTGTATCGACTCTTGACTATTAAATAAAACCATGTTAGTTTGCTTACCAAGTACCTCATGGTTCTGGACGCCATCGCTACTATGCGCTTCCACGCGTTTTTTTGATAATTAACCTTCTTGTATTTATCTGCTTCTCTTCTAGGCCATGCGCCTGTACGTTCAAAGTCTTCGTCGTCTTCATAATTGTATTGCCCCCTTAGTCTTTTAGATCTTCTTGGACCTTCTCCCTCACCTGGGCTGCCATATTGCCGTTGTTTGTAGCCTTCCGACTGAAGAGTGGAAGTGATGTCATCCAATACGTCCAGGCGATTAATACCGTTATCCGACTTCCCGTTATTATGACTACGGTGTACATAGTGTGATTTCGGATACACCATACCCGATGAATATATCTTCATATCTCTTTTAATTTTGTTTTGTTTTTTGTCGTAAATGATGTTACAACTATGTTCTACATCCTTAATGATGTTCACATAGTTAGTGTAATATTGATCGAACAAAAGATCCTGACTGATATTATTGTTTAACTTGTCCAACTCAGACAAAAGTAATTCAATTCTTTTGTCATTATATTTAATCATGATTTCCATTAAAGCTAAACCTGTCTTGTTGAAAAGTTCATGTAAATCTATTAACATGTCCGGTTCATGCTCGCTCCCATTGGGATATCTCCACAGTCTAAGTCCTTTGGGCACAAGCCCCAATTCAATGTTTTTGCGCAAATAACCGTTCTCCATTTGGGTTCGCTTCAATTTAAACATTTTGACCTCGAATGATTTTAACCACTCTCTCATATTGCCTTCCACAATCATGGGAACAGTTTCTGTGAGAGTTGGTTTGGAATTAAATGAATATTGATTTTGCTTCCAAGCGTCACTGCAAACCGGTTCCACTTGGTCTCTTGACCGGACATGATTACCATGATGGCTGCACATAATGATACCAGTACTGCTGGATCCTGTAGGAGCTGAGGGGGGAGTTGCTTGTGTAAGCGGCAACCCCAAACTCCCCGTGGACTCCAAACTGGTATTAGAAGATGTCATCAATTTGTGAATTAACGTCGTGTGGAGCTTTAACTGTTCGTTCATTTCTTTTAAAAGCACGCCCACGTCGACCACGCCGCCTTCTTACTCCATAGCAAAAACCAAAATTAACCAGGAACCAGTGCTCTCAAACAACAAAACTGGAAGAGAAAGCACCTAGCCGAAGAAGAGGTGCTATGCCTTATGATGTAAAAAAGGATAATCCAAGGCCAATGAACGCTCCAACACAAGTTTATTGACAAAAATAACAGAACAAGTATTTGCGTCGACCTAGGTTTCGTCCGTCTCCACGGACTTCTTCAGAACACAAATACATATAGAAATGGCGTGGTCGACATGGGCGTGCTTCTATATAGGGTATATGCTCCTATAGGATCCAGCAGTACTGGTACTATTATGTGCAGCCATCATGATAATCATGTCCGGTCAAGAGACCAAGTGGAGCCGGTTTGCAGTGACGCTTGGAAGCAAAATCAATATTCGTTTAATTCCAAACAAACTCTCACAGAAACTGTTCCCAACACTGTGGAAGGCAATATGAGAGAGTGGTTAAAATCATTCGAGGTCAAAATGTTTAAATTGAAGCGAACCCAAATGGAGAACGGTTATTTGCGCAAAAATATTGAATTGGGGCTTGTGCCCAAAGGACTTAGACTGTGGAGATATCCTAATGGGAGCGAGCACGAACCGGACATGTTAAAAGATTTACATGAACTCTTTAACAAGACAGGTTTAGCTTTAATGGAAATCATGATTAAATATAATGACAAAAGAATTGAATTACTTTTGTCTGAGTTGGACAAGTTAAACAATAATATCAGTCAGGATCTTTTGTTCGATCAATATTACACTAACTATGTGAACATCATTAAGGATGTAGAACATAGTTGTAACATCATTTATGACAAAAAACAAAACAAAATTAAAAGGGACATGAAGATATATTCATCGGGTATGGTGTATCCGAAATCACACTATGTACACCGTAGTCATAACAACGGGAAGTCGGATAACGGTATTAATCGCCTGGACGTATTAGATGACATCACTTCCCCTCTTCAGTTGGAAGGCTACAAACAACGGCAATACGGCAGCCAAGGTGAGGGAGAAGGTCCAAGAAGATCTAAAAGACTAAGGGGGCAATACAATTATGAAGACGACGAAGACTTTGAACATACAGGCGCATGGCCTAGAAGAGAAGCAGATAAATACAAGAAGGTTAATTATCAAAAAAACGCGTGGGGGGGCGCGCAAGTAGCCGATGGCGTCCAGAACCATGAGGTACTTGGTAAGCAAACTAACATGGTTTTATTTAATAGTCAAGAGTCGATACAAATGGAAGCCAATTTTGGTTTCGGACTGCCCCTTTGTATTGAAAACCGTTTAGACTATGTGTGTTCTATACATGAAGTTCATTGTAATCATACAGAGACAGATAATATATCTCAATATGATACATCACACGAAATGAATATGTCGGAGGCATCTAAGGAAAGAAATAATCAACAAGCATGTGCACATTATGTGGACAGTGATGACTCTTCATGTGATTTAACTGTACATGTATTTGATGGACAATCGCAAGTTGTCGATACAGTTTTTTTAGGTGCAAATGACAAGGACAGTTTTGTTAACAATGATTTAGACATGGTTTATGATGCAGATAAGTATATTGGAGACAATTTGTGTGTACAGGAAAGAAATAATCAACAGTTATGTGCACATTATGTGGACAGTAATGACTCTTTATGTGATTTAACTGTACATGCTTTTGATGGACAATCGCAAGTTGTTGACACGGTTTTTTTAGGTGTAAACGACAAAGATAGTTTTGTTAATAATGATTTGGACATGGTTTATGATGCAGACAAGTATATTGGAGATAATTTGTGTGTACAGGAAGCTCTGGACAGGTCATTTGATGAATGTGGGGAATGTAGGTTGTTTTTTAAACCCAATATCGTGATTAATAACAATGGGGATTTTAAATTATGTAATTATGCACGTCAGTCTTTTGATAAAGAATGTGTCAATTTATTTTCAAAGGGGTTTAGTTTTGTACCGTGTAGGAGGGGGAATTTGGTAAATACAATTGTGGATTTAAAATTATTTACCCGAAAATTGAATTTAAAAATTTTATATCAAAGTAATCCTTGGGGTATTAATGAGAATGGCAAAAACAGATTGTCTAAACCCAGTACTTACAACCCTCCTATGCACGAAAAGGTGGCCTTTTTTGAAAAAGTGACTGAAAATGACATTAGGGATGTTTTTAACAAATTTAATAGTAATTTTAGCAATAGAAATTTGACTAATCATGAAAAAGCTAATTTAAATAAAATTTTGTCCACCAAAAACATCAGGATCATGAAACCTGATAAAGGTAGTGGAATAGTTATAGTGGATTACCAGGATTATGTTTCTTACATGAATGCTCTGTTGATGGGGGACATGTATGTGGAAATCAGCAGAAATGAAATAAATATAGCTCACAGAAGAATAGATACAACACTTTTTGACATGTTATACCAGGGTGAGTTGGACGAACACGAATGGCGTTTTTTACAAAATGAGTACCCAGTTATTAGTGGAATTTTCGGTATCCCCAAAATACATAAATGCTTAGATAATTTACAATTTAGACCTATAGTGGATGGTAAATGCAGTAAAACACATTTTATTAGCCAATTTTTGGATTACCATTTAAAACCAGGTATTGAATTTTTTCCGCATATACTTAAGGACTCGTGGGATTTTTTGGCAAAAATAAAACCAATAGTATTCAACCCTGGATATACATTCATTACTATGGATGTGTGTAACCTTTTCACCGTTATACCCCATGATAGGGGGCTTGAATGGTTAGAAGAGCAGTTATTTTATACTAATTTGTATGACCAAAATAAAATAAATGTATTAACAAAACTAATGGACATTGTTCTAAAAAACAATTTTTTATTTTTTGAGGGAGCTTATTACAAACAAAACAGTGGAGTAGCTATGGGGGCAGCTTGTGCCCCCAGTTTTGCAAATTTTGTATTAACCTATTGGGAGCTCAACTATGTATTCAATTCTGAGTATTTTACACATGTCAAATTTTATGGTCGCTTTTTAGATGATTTATTTATTATATGGAATGGTGAACAGGCAGAACTAGAAGCTTTTTTAGAATACATGGATAGTAGTGTATGGTTCTTGAAGTTTACACATGTGACAAGTCAGGATAGTATTAGTTACTTGGACATTAAGTTAACTTATGACAAAAACAAGAATAAGCTTATGTCCAATATATATATAGGAAACCCACCTTCTCAAATTCTTACTTACACTTTGATAGCTGGCACCCTGACCACCAGAAAAAAGCGGTGGTCAAAGGTCAACTGGTGAGGGCAGCCAGAATGGTCAGTGAGGAGGAGGATTTTGAAAAGGAAATACAGTTCATTATCACATTATTCATGAACAGAGGTTACCCACCCGAGTTTTGCAGTAGTATTGCTAATGAAGTGAGAAGCAAAAGGGAAAATGGTCTTTATAAAGCTTTATTAAATAGTAATGAATGTTCGATTGGTAACAGTAATAAAATTCAATCTGTTGACAACAGGGGATTTTATGTAACAGTATACCCCTGTATATCACCACATTTAATGACAGCTTTTGGGCAATTAAAAATATTATCAAAAGAATTGGAGTTTTATAAGTATGGACAAGACACTGGGGACCTTTTCAAAGGAGACATTACATATGTTTTAGCAAGCATATATCGTTTAAAGATCTGTTTGAAAGTTTAAATGTTAAGATTGATAATTATTCTAACAAACCCATGGGTAATTTTAAATGTGGTAGGTGTTCAGTATGTAAACATATGATTAACACTGATACAACAGCAATAGTTAATAATCGTAGCATTAAGATTCATCAGCACATTAATTGTTATACTATTTACGTTGTATACATTGCTGTATGTCAACAGTGTGATGGTTTTTATGTTGGGAAAACCAGTAGGCATTTGAGGGACAGGATTAAAGAACACCTATTAGATATTAAAAATAATAAGTTAACCAATGCCTTGGCTAGACACATAAATCAATATAAAAATCACCAGTTTAAGTTTTTCGGTGTATTACACCAGAAAATGGACTTACAAGGTAAAATTACCAAATATAATTTAGATGTATCAGAATTGAGGATGCAGATTTTATTGAATGCTCATCAGCATCCTGGTCTTAATGAATATATTACCATCAAGCCTATATTATGGTTACATAGCATTAAAGGCCATTAGTATCTGTCACGTTGTTTTTGGTACATACAATAATACAGCTTTATACATTTTAGGCATTTATGTATTACATACTTTACACATACACAATAATATAAATTATGTATAATTTTAAGGACTAATTTTATATATTTATATTATTATTTCTTCATACTGCATAATTTTTCCTATATATAAATACATATACATATTTATTTATTTATTTATTTATTTACATATTTAAACATTTATTGTATGTATTTAAACAGTATTTAAACTATATATAAATTTATATTATACATTAGCATATTTATGCTTTATTTTTTCGACACAAACAACTTTTAAACATTTTAAACAATTTAAATACTAACCTTTTAATTATATTTTGTAACAACATTTGGCAAGGTATTGGGTTATATAATATATATAAAATATACTTATAAAATATACTTATTAAACATCTACATTTTCACATTTTTCTAATTAGGGACCTTTTTTGAGGAATTTATTAATGAATTAACTTTTTATTCTTTAAGTACACACTATTTACGTTTACTAGGGAGTTTTTAAACACACAGATATTTACATATTACTAGAACATAATTAGATTTAATATTTGCACTGGTATGCAATGCTCGCACCCATTGTCACAGTGTTGTTACAACGTATCTAAAACGTTTGTATAACGTTTTTATAACATTATTGACGGTTGAAATACAGTGCTGCACACGCTGTCTTTTTTAATTCTGTTTTTTTTTAATTCTGGTTTATCTTTTTAAAAAATGTTTTTTTATTCATTATGTCCTAGATTGGTTAATTAATTAATTTATTTTGACAATTGAGGGTATTTAAGTGGCTGGTTTCTATATGTATTTGTGTTCTGAAGAAGTCCGTGGAGACGGACGAAACCTAGGTCGACGCAAATACTTGTTCTGTTATTTTTGTCAATAAACTTGTGTTGGAGCATTCATTGGCCTTGGATTATCCTTTTTTACATCATAAGGCATAGCACCTCTTCTTCGGCTAGGTGCTTTCTCTTCCAGTTTTGTTGTACTTAGCTTTATAAGACTTCAACTTGAATTCGGTAGACGAAACTGAGGTAGCGGCTGACCGACACTTGTGTGAACTGCTTCTGCTTTGGGCTCCACAGCAAGAAAGACTGATGTAATGGCGTCAGCTGCCTTACTTTATATCACTGATGACTTGACATCAGTCCTGAAGTGACAGCAGCTGTCGCAGAAATACTAAGCCTCTGGTATTTGGGCCGGCCTAGGGCTACCCTGGCAGGGATAACCCAAATGTGATGACTGCAACAGTGAAACACGAAGAACATGTGCACATCTATGGTGATGGGCAGCATATGTTGTAGTATTGGGGTTTGTACTCTTAATGTGCAGAAATGCTACTTCCACCCCGTATCAAGGCCACATGAGAGTCTGCTGACAGTACCTCTCTCCCACAACTATTTAGGTCCCTCAGGTCAACACGTGAGACAGTAGCCTGTAGCTGGTGAATATGGAATTGTTTTGTTGATGTGCATGTCCACTTTTGTTGGTGTTAACTGTAGTGCATCACAGTGGTCAACATGAGGGAACATCTGAAGGGTATGTAACATTCCCATAGCATACCTCACAACCTGTCAGTGCAAGATGTTTGGACAGAGACCAACAAAATGGGGGTACAAATGGGTTACAGTAGGGACATGTATGAAATATTAATCTTGTACACACCCCTATTAAGATGCCAAGTGTTTCTGATATATATACAACAACAGACCACACTATTACATTCCACACCTTTTTCAACCTGTAATGTGACCATAACATGAACAATTAATTTGTAAAACAAACAAATATGTTAGTGCACCAAATATGGGGTATACAAACCTTACAATAAGCTGGATGCATATGTGTGCACACCCTCAAAACAACATGTTGTGGAGGCAGCTTGTGATGTACTAACAGCATTCACTCTACTTGGGTACACACCTACCATCAAGTACAGGGACTCAATGTAACACTGAGTAACATTCTGCTGTCCAAGCAGTATGTTCATGACATAAGGGTCTGCTGCCCAAGCAGTATGCTCATGACATTTGCTCAGTTACCTGGAACAGAAGCAGCCATGGCTTGCACACATCTTACAAATGGTTAAAGGGATCTCATATCTGAAAGGTATCAGTCAGGAGTAGGGTACAACAACATTACCACAGCATTGCATATACCATGGAACACAGCACGGACAGTCATCTACAGGTGGATCGAGTATGGAACAACAGTGCTGTTGAAAATAACCAGATGGCCCCCCAAAACAGGTGACAAGATATGTTGAGAACTGGTCAAAGAGGCTGCCAGGAGACATTCAGCAATATTGAGGAGGTTGCAGGAATCTCTGGCAGGTATTGCTTGTGTACTACATGTGGGAACAATTGCCTAGATTCTGCATGTGTGGCCTATGGGGTAGGGTAAGCAGACAGAGACATTACCCACATCAAACACCATCCAGGGCTGTGTACAGGTAGAAAAACATAACATCAAGTCTCCCAAAGGCATGCATTGCAATATGTAATTGTGTCATGAGACCAAGGTTAAAACCTACAGATAGTATTCCTAAAGCTACGTGTGGTGCACAAGCAACATCTCATTTCACCTGTGGACCAACATACACATGTTGAAGCTTGATGGTGGTACTGTCCAGCTTTAGGGTTGCTGTTCATTAGCTGGAACTAGGCCTGTAGACATGGTGGAGGGAATTCTGAACAGCTCCAAATAACACTCATGTGTGGGCCAAAGCCGTCAAGCATCTGCAATATGGCTGAGGATGGAGAGGGGTTTCAGCTTCCAACACAACAATGAATTGAAGCATACATCCAAAGCTAGCTAAGAATGGCTCTATCTGAACACTATCAGGTTATGAATTGGGCCAGAGAAAGCCCATACTCAACACCAAATGTAAACCCCCAGTGTGACCTCCAAGGGCTGTACACATGAGCTGGCCTTGCAATCTGACAGAGTTGGGGGACCTTTGTAGAGAAGACTGTCCAAATAATGCACAATGTCAAGATGTGCCATGCTAATATACCCCTTCCCAGGAAAAGAGACTGCTGTAGATCAATTAACAGGTGCTTCAACAAAGCATTGGTTTAAGGGTGTTCATACTTATGCAACCGCAATACTGTACGCATCTTATTCAGTATCTTCACAACTAGCACATTTGTTTGTTTTTGACTGGATTCCACAGGTCATATGTCACATAAAAGGTGTGTAATGTTTTCAAATGGAGTAATGTGGTCTCATTTTATATCATACAAGAGGCTGGTGTGTACGCTTATCATATCCATGTTAGTCTTACAAGGTCATTGGTGTAACCAGATTTGATTGCACTTACATTCACTACTGCTGATGAGATCTGCAAATCAAATGTATGTCATCAATTAGTGACATCAGTCCTCATATCATCCCAGTTATGTGTCAGACAAACACATAGGGGTTGCTAGGAACAGAGCAAACATAAGTGCCAGACATCTAAACATTCAGCAATGATTTGTACAGTTGTGAGGTATTGTCTACAGTAGATGCCAGTGTACTATACAGGTGCACAACAATAATGTGTACATGGGTGCAGTGTGTGCTAGGGGAAGGGACGTCACCTGCTAACATGACTCATGCATCCCAGAGATGTATATTGTTAGTAACAAGGATTAAAATAGATGCAATGCATGATGTTGAGGGCCATGTGCCATGCTTGTCAACTGTTGGGTAATGTGAGGTCTGTGTAATATCTTTGTGCCGCCTCACCTGTAACTGTGTGTGTGTGTGTGTGTGTGTGTGTGTGTGTGAGTGTGTGTGTGTGTGTGCACGCACACACACACATGTGGAAGTAAGCCATACTATACAGGCATTAAATTAAATATATTGTCTTCCCCTCACAGGTGGCAGTGAGGGTCAGGGTCCCTCCCGCGTGGAAACTGATGTCAATGTCTCTGCAGACTCTGACAATGATGATAGGCATAGTGAGGCACAGGCAAGGTTGTCATCGGCTGAATCTGTGCCATTGGTTGGCATCTAACTTTTGCCCACCCCATCCCCGCACACAGTCACAATGCCCACACATACCCCATCACCAGTGGCCATAGATGAGGGACAGTTGGTGGGTGGTGGCACGGGACAGGAAAGTGTAGTGATCTATGGCAAGTGTGTCTGTAGACACCAGCCATAGCTGCATAACAGGTGAGGTCCCACACAGGCAGATGGACTTGCCAACATCTGTGATCTTGCAGATGCTCACCGTTATTATGCTGAGGTCATGGATAGATGGTTGGATGAGATGGTAGCAGTCCTCGACCGTAGGATGTCTGTGTTGGATCATGTGGTGGGAGTTGGCCATCAGCCATCTGGACATAGGACAGTACCATGAACAGCTGAAGGTCTACGTGGCCATTCAACATCTTGATTCTGCTCCCGTAGTGACAGTACCAGCAGCACGACTGCAGGGGGTTGCTGTTCACACCACAACACAGCAGGCCATGGGCATGTGGTCCTGGTCAGTACCAAGAGGGATGTGGATCCAGCAGACAACAGTCATTATCAGGGAGTAGTACTGCCTCTGGCCTTGTGCCTGGTGGTGCCAGTGGAACCCTTGACAGGCCCAGTTCCCGTGTCCATGGCTGGACACAGTGAACTGTACACCCTGCCATGTACGGTCCGCAGCTGTCCAACATAACTCTGTATAGGGCAACAACATGGCAGAACTGTGTGCATTCATACACACACACACACACACACACACACACACACACACACACACACACACACACACACACACATCACCATCACAGCTAGGGCACATCCATACTTACACACACCACCTCTGCATGGCCTATTTAATACACAACCCCCTAAACCACACACATGATGTCAACCAATTGACTCAGCCTAGGCCTATGATGATACCTGTGCCACATCCTTGTCATCCATACCATCAATGCAGGGACAGGCTGATATGGTTCTGATTTAGTACAGTTTAACAATGTAATGCTGTGCAAAGTGTTGTTAGCCAGCGTGTTTAACATTTACATGTCAGAGTGTGCAGCTGTCCAGCCATGATGCATTATTGCTGTTATTAACACTGACTGAATGTGGTCTCCATAGTGTATTCTGTTTGTGTTCTAGGTGTCTGTCTGTCAGGAGGATGTAGCCTCTTCTACAAGGGGTATGGCAATGTCATAACACATTGACTATGTCATATCCACGGCACAGCTGTACACAATTAACAGGTCTGTATAACAGTTATTGCATGTGCCACATGGCTGATAGGGCTGAAGGGTGTATACAGGTAAGTGCATGGTGGCTGATGTCAGCAGCTCTTATACAGTGGACAATGGTAAGTATACTGGGTGGCACATACCAAAAGGTTTGTGAATACCACACACACAGAGGGTATTATGTTCATGCAACACACAGAGAATACTGTTCAAATACACACACACACACACACACACACACACACACACACACACACACACACACACACACACTTGTCAGTGCTGACATTGGCAGACCAACCTAGCTTATTTGTACCATACTATTCCATACTGTTGCACAGGGCTTATAGGGCTGAAGAGTCTTTACAGATACCACCACGGTTGATGTGAACAGCGGACCTCATACAGTAGACTTAGGACTATGTACTGTGTGTATCATGGCATAAATATGAATCCATGCCTATCCAATGAATGTCATTCACACACACACACACACACACACACACACACACACACACACACACACACACACACACACACACACACAACACAGATTTGCCAGGGCTGGGAGTAGAACCCCTACCTATCTATTTATTGTTACTACATTGTTGCGCATTTATTGCACATACCACAGAGATGTTATGGGGTGCCACTTGTCCATAGCTACTTCTAAGGCAAAGGACATCACCAGGCCTTGCAAATTATGGCAATGGGGAATGTACTGGGTGAGAGAGGCCACAAAATACTGTAACATACACATATACCCACACACAATAATACACACACACACACACACACACACACACACACACACACACACACACACACACACACACACACACACACACACACACACACACACACATTTCCCAGTACTCATATTAGAACCCCTAGCTATGTGGTTGTTGGTATTATAGTGGTATGCAGTTTACGCACACAACACGGAGCTTATAGGTTGTGGAGTGTCCCAAGGTACCTATATAGTGAATAACTTCTACAGCACTTGTAAGGTATGGCAATGGTAGTTGTACTGGGTGAGATGGGCCACCGACTACTTTCACCCACATGTTTACACACTCACAAACACTTTCAGACAGACTAATGCACACACACACACATTTGACCGTACTGACATCCATGGTTTCAAAGAGTCATTGGTGTGTACATGGTAAATGGCCATGGAGGCTTTACAAGGCTAGTTCATGGGAATGCACTGGCATCATGCCACCTGATAATACTCCCCAGTGTGTCCACTGTGTTTAGTCATTGGAGTGATCCCCAGGGTGGGTATTCGATTCCCCATCCACTCCTCCTGATTTCTCTTGAAAAGGGCCAATGATGTGCTCAGCTTGACATGTATTTGGTGTCTATTCCATGGCGTGGCCAGTCTCTGAGTTGTGAACCTGTCACTCCAGTATTTCCTATTGATTGTGAGGATGGGATTGAGGTATCTGGGGCATATTGTGTGGACAGATTGGTGTCCTCGGAAGTAACATTCCTGACAGGGTTGGGTCAGACATGGCTATGTATGTCAGGCAGAGATCACACTTAAGTAGCCAATATGAGACAGAGATTCATTGCAGTTGCTGGAGTCTGTTCATATAGGGCAAGTGTGTAGTACCTACGATCCTCTTTGTTAGGTACATTTGCAGCCTCTCCTGTTGTTGCTGGTGTCCAGTGGGGTGCATGGCAAATGGGCCATAGTACACATTGATTGGCCTACTGAGGAGTGTGTACAGGGAACACTGTCCTTTTACTTCCCATATTCAACACCTTGAGTCAGGAGAAGTGACACATGGAAGGATGTTCAGAAGACAGTGGCACTGTGGTGGTCACCATACAGGTCACTGTCAACCTGTGTTCCAAGTTCCATTATACCAACATCAGTGTTCAGAGGACTACCATCAATGTATTACTTTATGGGAACCATGTTGTACCCAAAGGGAATGGTGGCATATCATCTGGCATTGAGCTTATGTCCAGGGTTCTAACAACAGTCATAGGTGTCAGAGAGGCCTTTGTGAAGGATGTCAACCTCACCTGGGGGGGGTAATAATAGCACCCACCTTGTAGTCATCTGCAAACATTGTTAGCCAGGGTGCCTTTGTATTGGGCTAGTCCTCAGAGGTGTGAAACCCAAACATGAGGGAACATAGGTCCACAACCTGTAGGAATCCACTTGTGACTGTACAGCAGTCTGACATGCAGTACATTACTTTCACACTGTGGGTTCTATCTGTGAGCCGGTTTGCAGGCCACCTACTGATGTAGATGTGGCTGCCTACCTGACTGTGTTTGTGTATGATTCCTGAGTGGGGAGCGATATCCAAGGACTAGATGGGCAGCCTATCTTGTCATCCATTCCATACTGTCACATAGTTATTGCACACGACACAATGCTTATAGGGCTGCAGAGTGTCTACAGGTCCCTCTGCAGTGGATGGCAACTGTGGGCCTTGTAATGTGGACACTGGACAACACCAAAAAGTAGCAAAACCCACTCCCAATGGATATTTTTCTCACACAAACACAACCACCCACAGACAGAATACTGTACACACACACACACACACACACACACACACACACACACACACACACACACACACACACACACACACACACACACACACACACACACACACACACACACACACACACACACACACACACACACACACACACACACACACTTGCCTGGACTGAGATTAGAACCCATACCTATCTATTTATTGCTACTACAGTGCTATGCATTTATTGCACACACTATGGAGCTTATAGGGTGAAGGTTGTTCAAAGGTACTTCTAGGGTGAGGAACATCACCAGCTCCTGTAAAGTATGGACTTGGGTGATGTACTGGGTGAGAGAGGCCACAAAATGCTTTAAGCTACACATATATACACTTAGAGACACACATTTTCCAGAACTGAGATTAGAACTCCTACCTAACTAGTTATTTATACTATAGCATTACACACTTATCGTACATGCCACAGACCCTATGGGGCTGAGGTCTGCTGAAAGGCACTTCTAAGGTGACTGATATCTGCAGTACTGCTAAAGTAGGAAAAGGGGAAGAGTAGTGGGTTTGAATGGACCCAAAAGCTTTTACTTGTACACACACACACACACACACACACACACACACACACACACACACACACACACACACACACACACACACACACTTTTACATTTGAAAGGACTGAGATTAGAACTCCTATCTAAGTATTTGTTTGTATGATAGTGTTACACAGTTATTGCATATGCAACAGAGATTATAGGGCTGAGGCCTGACAAAAGTGGCTTCTGTGGTGAAAAACATCTTCAGGACTGCTAAGGTGGGGCAATGGGAAGTGCACTTGGTGGGTAAGGCCTGTTCATTCCCAGATCCTACTGACATTTCTCTAAGTGTATGAGCATGCCCAGTATGACCTTCTATAGTACATGTGAGATTCCATTCCAGGGGTTGATGTACTCCAGTCTAGTTTGTTTTGTGCAACAGCCATACCTCTCAACTTGTTGGTGCAGTATATCTGGAGATAGCCTATGAAAATGGGGGGACAATCAGCCATATGGTGAGTGTGACTATTGCTCTCAGTAATGTATGGGTTCCTAGGGTTACAGGGCTTGTTTTAGCAGACATCTGATATATATGATGTTTGACACTGTCATGTATTGTTTCAGTACCTCATGGCATACCTCCACAGATCATCCCAGTGATTTACCAGAGGAATACAGGATGGGTGATGCACACACCAGGATTATGGGCCAATGCTATGCATTCTTGCACAATCCAGCCTATCGAGAGGTGTGCCTGCAAGCAATTGATTACTGGTGCTGTGGAAATGGTCCAGCACCTTGGTGATGTATTACAATGGTGGAATCTCTGTGCATTTCTGTTCTGGCCTGGTCTGATTTCCAGTCCACAGTTTGGTAATATAAGTCAGACAGGATCAGGGTGACAGGCAGACTCCGGATAGATTTGCAGGGGATAAGATATGTGGGGGATGTGTGTCCTGGGTCAGATATGTTTGCCTATCACTACTAGTACTTTGCATTGGGGTCTTCTCAATGGTGGACTGCACTTGGAGGGTCTTGTGTGTGTCAGACTGTTTGATCCGCCTGGAGGTGTGTGTTTGTCTCACATAAATGTATGGCCCACCTCATTTTGCTTGAATGGCCACATTTTGGGGTCAGGATGTTACATAGGATGAGTGATCAGGGGAGGGTGTGTTACTCCTCATGGCTGGGGGCCAAGGTTCTGTGGGTGCAGACATGTCACCATCTTCCAGGGTTAGGACTGTCTGCAATTAGTGCATTCCCATGTTTAGACACCTAGCCATGCCTGTCGACTGTATAGAGTATCAAAGAATGTTCACATCTATGACTCATATATCTTGTTGGTTACCCAAACAAGTGTGGTTTTCAAGGACACGTGTTTTGCAAGTCACTCAGGGTTGAAGTCAGATATTACTGACAGTTGACATTGCAGTTTCAGACTTCATACCCATCAGACATTCCATGCTACTACAGTCATTCCATTAACTTTATAACATTATTAGAACAGTATTTCAAAGGTGTCCTTCTCTTTGGACCCTTTTCACCCCATTATTTATGGCTTTGTCCAGATTTCTGGCTCTTTGACACTGGCAGGTTTTCTCTTAGCAGGTAGCAGCATAGTCTTTCTTTGCATTTTGTAGACTGCGCTATGTTGGTTTTATAGACCCCATGACACCCCTAACAGGGCACGGTGGGCGAGGCATAGGCATTTGCCAGAGGTCTGTAGGCCAGGTGTGATAGATGCAGGTCATTTGTGCATTCTGATGCTCACATGTTCCCAGGCTGCCGGCAGTAGACAACTCTGGGATGGTACCAGTAAGTTGACTGTGGGTGTTACTGACAATTGCTTTCTGTTTGTGTTGAGGCATCACTCTAGTTAATGGCTGGATGCTGCTTAAGGCTAGGGAAATGTTACTGCATTTCTATGGGACTATGAGGGGGAACACATCTGTACACAATACACATTTGCAGACACTGTGCTGATATTTGCTTAACATTTTGGTCCCATTTAACAGAGTGGTGTGTCCTATCTTTGAGACTACAGGCATAACAATATCGACCACAACTCATATTGTTCTGGCATAAACATTTGTAGTTTCAGACTTCTTACCTTTCAAAGCCATACTGCCACTGCCAGACCTGCTGTGATATCACTGTGTAAACATCTGTAGGTGAGGATTTCATGGATGTTTCCATGTGGGGACCTTTGCCAGACATTTCTGTATAGTTTTCTACAGCTGATCTGCTGGGGAGGCTGGGGGTGGGTATGGGACCCCCACTTTGAAATCCATGCATGTGACCTATGACCCCTCCAGTTATTTGGCTCACTCCATATACTGCAGTGGTAGTTGTCAACTAGGATAGTACTGCATGGTGTGGGTAGGCCAGTACTGGGGATACACTTCCTGCTGTCCCACAGAGCTGTCAGTTGTCTGCTGCTATCCCAGTTAGCCACCCCATTCCTTTACATGCTTGATCAATACCATAGACATGCTATCAGAACATTCCACTCCATTCATTTATTTTGTTAAGGAGACAAATTTACCTTGTGGCTAAAGCTGTTATGAGGATGGTGCTTGAGGGCTGACTATGCCAGATGCTGGCAGTACACTGCCTATACATGGTAAGGTATAGGTGGTGTGATGTTTGGCATCCATTTTACTGTGTTTGTGAGTCAGAGAGAGAGAGAGAGATCAGTCCCTGGGGCCCTACAGTGTCAGTGTATGTGCTATGCATTGCCTCTTTGCCAAGGCCAGGGTATACTGGGCATGCGTCTGTCTGCCTACAGTGGCAGGAACAGGATGTTCCTCCTCTGAGTCTCTCTGTGCCTGTGGAGACCTTGGCAATGGTGGGAGGGGTGTGGCCCTTCCCCATTTTGTTCCTGCTGCAGCTGTTTCCACAGGATCATATTGTGTAGCATGGCACATACTATGAACATGTATCCACATGTGCCTGGAGAGTACTGCAAGGCTCCACCAGATATGTCTAGGCAGCGGAACTGTGACTTGAGCATCCCAAACACACACTCTATAATGATTCTGGTTTGGGCATGTGCCTCATTATGGTGTTATTGTGTGGGTGTGTGTAGATTTCTGATGGGTGTTGTCATCCATGGCTCCAGTGTGTAGCCAGCATCCCCCACTAGATTGCCATATGGGATATCCCCACTGGCAAAAGACCGGTATAGCTGTGATGAATGCCAAATGTGGGAGTCGTGATAGCTTCCAGGGCTGCCAGCAAACACATTCATGATAATGCCCTGGGCATCACACACAACCTGGTAGGCGATGGAGTAGAACCCCTTGTGGTTTAGGTAGAGCCTACCCTGGTCACTGGGTGGTGCTTTGATGTGTATGTGCATGCAGTCTATGGCACCCAGTACTTCCAGGTATTCTGCTACATGGTGGAAGAGACGTATATTTGATCCTCTACTCACGGGTGACGGGGCAGTAAATATGCTCAGTGGCATGTGACCGCATGGCATTGCTGATGTATGTCCCTGTCCACCCTGTAGCACTCTACTATCTCTAGATCATGTAGCCCCTGGTAGATTACCCTGGGTCTGAACACTCATCTCCTCCTCAGTCTGAGTTGGTTGTCAGCATTTTCCTCCTCCTCACCCTCAGTCTCTAGCACATACTGATAGATCAGGGCAACAGCAGCTCCTAACATGTTTTGTTAGATTTGTCAGTTTAAAATTCCCCTGAATGTGTACACCAGTCATGTAGAGTTTGTGGGAAAAAACAGACTGAAAGGTGTTAGCATAGTGCTGGACTGCTGCCTGTGTAATTGGCTGATTCTGATACATTCCACCTGCCAGCTATGCTAGTTCTCCTTGATTGCTTTCCTTCTGCTGTTTCTCCCTTCCCATTTCCTCCCTGTTTAAGCCCTGATGAACACTGCGCATACCCGGTGCTCAATTGTAAAGTTCTGCTATTTCTGTTTTTTTTTTTGGTTTTAGGCCTGGTGTGCACTGGGCACACCCGTTTAGCTAAAGCAAACAGTTTTAAGCAGAACTGGCCCACCCTGGATGGGAACATGCTCTGCATTTCATGGAATAAGAAAATATAGCCTCAGACACGTCCCCTTCCTTAGCTGTGCTTAGCTAAGGTCAGACACAGGTCACTGAGCTCCAATGTGCTTACAGTAGGCATGACACACCCCCTTTTCATGTCAGCTGCTCCTCCTGTCTACATATTGTGTTGGGATCACCTACATGGTTAGGTGCAGTCTGACACTTAGAAAAAATTTGTGATTCAGTAGAACTCCCCTCATTTGCATACACCACTGCCTTACTCCATAGTTATCACACTTACACTGGGCCTCTCCCCTTAGCAACCACTATTCCCTGGTATTGTTTTCATTCTGCATGCCATTGACTATAATGGCAAAATGCAGATTTATGTTAAAAATGATTTTCCCCCCTTTTTTTTTATTTTCAGCATGATCCCATTTGCGCGCCACTGCCCTTTGCTTAAACGACTGAGATCGTCCCAAAAAAAAGTTTTATTTAAAAAAATAAAACTATTTTCCATGCCAATGGCCATATATTTGGTCATTGGCATGCCTACTAAATATAATACATGCTTTCTTGTGAGCTGTCATGCTTTCATTTTCTTAATTGCAGAAATGTATTCAGCTAGTAACTGAATACATTTCTGCAGGTTACACTATTCCTGCAGGAACACCTGCCTGCTTGCTGAATTACTAATTCACCTCATTTGCATGATTTTCACCAGCAAATGAGGTAATTAGCATAAGGCAGTGGTGTCCATGCAGGAATAGTGTAGGAGCACTCGTGCATGTCTCAGGAGCCCTTTGCTGAATCGCTTGGCGGACATATTGCGTGCAGCAGCTCCTACACTGTTTCTGCATGTTATGCAGGGCTTAATGAATCTCAGGGTGTATGTTTAATACTGCAATATAATTCTGTAATTTGAATTACATGTGCTGAAGCATTTACGTATAATTCTTTATTTTGAATTACATGTGCTGAAGCATTTACGTTTAAGTCTGAAACTGTACCAATAGAAGCTGACTCATGCTTTTCTGTAGCCTGCTACTGTGAGTTAATTTTTGAACTAATAACCTTTAACTTTAAAAGAACATTTTTAGACTGCTTTACCCAGTTTTTAAAATTAAACCAAAGATTTACTGATGTTTTAACTGTAGAAGTATTACTTGACATGTTTATATGTAAATTTGTTTTGACCTATTAACTAAAAAGTCCATATAAAGTCTTACATAACTTTGATTCTGGAAGAGTGTGCATTTTTGTCTGCAGCTTTTTAATTTTTTTTTTGCTGCTTGGCTGTGTGATGTAACACTGGAAACTTGAAAGTTTGTGGAGATAGCTGTTAATTGGATAATGTCTTTTATGTTTTGAAGGAACACTGCTGAAGTTTGTTGATTTTGTGCTGATCTGCTGAAGTTTTTTGAGGCTTTTTTGAAGTAAACACTGGTAACAGCTGTGTTTACTGTATGTTGATATCATCTGCTGTGTTCGTTTTCTGTATGAAGTACTGCTGTCTTACTGAAAGATCTGCTCTGTAATGAGAAACTGTAATGCCATAATTTTTGGCTTATTCTGTATAGAGTTTACAGCCTTAAGTTATGGGAAAACACTGGTGTGCTGCTGAAAAGTCTGTTATGAAACATTTGCTGCCACTGTAAACTGTTAATGAAACCTTGAAGTTATGCTGGCTGCTGCACTAAAAACTGTACTTGAAAGGGTTACTTACTGCAGCTCTTTCTGTTGAAGTTCTGAAGTGTTGCTGATAAGGTTGCTTGGAATACTTGCTCTGTAGAACACGTAGTTGAACGAAACATGAAGTTTGCTGCACTGGAATGAAAACACTGCTATTTTGTAATTTGTAGAATACATGTAGTTGAATGAAACACTGCTATTCTGTAGATTTTCTTGTAGAACACACATAGTCTGACTGCTGATGCAAGGTTTCTATGGGGTTTTGGGAGTTACTTTAACTGTTTTACCCCATTCATAATGGCTTGCCATTGTAAAAATGTATAAGACTGTATTATACTGAAATTAACTGAAAACAACTGAAATGAGAATAAAACAAAAGTCTTTATCTGTTAATTACCCGAGCTTGTGCTGAACAGGTGCCAGTCTCTCCTTTACAGGCCAAATCTTGTGTTCTTTTCAGAATAAATTCTCCAAACACTGTAATTTATTCAATAAGGCTTTATTAAATGTTCAGAATATCTGAATACTGCCTTCATTAACAATGCTGATAAACAATAACAATCTGTAGAAATGCTGTGGTGCTGATTAATATCCAAAGTTACTGCATGTCATATTCTAATTGTCTTGAACAACATAAACTAAATTAGTTTTTATTTGACCTGTCTTCTGTACTCAGGCACCAGTGTCTGTACTGTAGCTTAATCTTCTCTATAATGACAGGTCAAAGAAACTAACTAGCCTTAACTGCCCTGCTATCCTGAACACAATTATTATATTGCTTTAGTCCAGTGATTTTTCTTTGTAAACCACATTCACCCCCCCCCCCAACCTTGGTTGTCTCGTATGTGCTTTATTTAACATTCCATTAAGAAACATTCTGTAGCTGGCAAAATTGTATCATTCCCTTGGAAAAAAACACATTCTGTATTTCTGTATGTTCTTCACATTTCATGCTTATCTTTCCTTTCTAATAAACTGTCTTTCTCTAAAACTAAATGCATACATGTCTGACACTACATATTTTACCTTTTAGACTGCATAATGCCTAATAACTACTTTAAAATGGAGGTCCCTAATCTAACAGTTATCAAGGCCTCTTTTAATATGGATGTTAATACCCAGGCCCTCCATGATGATGATAGGTTCATAGGTTCTTAGGAGGTTACTAGACTAATGACCCTGGGGCCTTTACAAGCCTAGCCATGTAAAAATCCATGCATCATAATTGACCATAATGAGATGGTCATTGTTAGCAGAGTGATTCTATAATCAGCACCAACTACCCTGTTCATGAAGCACATAGGTGTCACCCCAGGGTGAATTTATGGTCACCCATCCAATTGTCAAGGTTGCGCTTAAATAAGGTCATTGAGGATCAATTTAAAAAGAATAATTAGAACTTTTGATTCAAGTTAAGATTTAAACAACCTTGTAGAGCCAAGATCCAAATTACAGCACGAAATGTTTATCTACTATTTGGCAATCATTATATTATATATTCATGAAATGACTGCATCAATAGAAATGCATATTTTAGCAAGCATGCTCTTCTTAATAACTTCAGGCAATGTTGTACAGCCAGCAACATTTTCTGATTGTACCTTGTTTTACTTGGCCCAAAGAGCTCTAAACTAGCAAACATCAGTGAGTGTTGGCAAGTATAGCTAGAGTGAAATGAAATAAAACAAGATGTCATTTCATATTACCAGAGGGATGCACATGGGCCATGTTCACAGGCATTACTGTTCAAGGCAAATTTTGTGTAGTGGTGCATTTTGCTGCTATATTGGTAGCTTCTGTAATATAACATAATGTCAAGGTATGCATTTTTATTCTTGTTTTAAATAATCACTTTACCAATTTCCTCATCATGGGGAAGCCAGGGACTTCCACTGCAAGCAACAGACATAGGACAGGTTGCAATCTTAGATAAGACATGCCACAAAACACACATTTCCTATTACTACACCTACAGACAATTTGAAATAATACTAAGTTAGCCCCTGCACATTTTTGAATGAGGAAGAAAACCAGGGACCCCAGGGAAAACCCAGGCAGATAAAGAAATAATATGCAAATTCCTTACAGAACAAACCTTAGATTGAAATCAAACCAGAGAACCAGACACTATGAGTCTGTAATGCACCACTGCTGTTGTAATGTCCAGGTACGTCAATATAAACAATAATTATCATGAGCTGTGGAATGGCATTGCAGTGCATGGTGTATTGAGATTATGCTCTGATATCATGAAGAAAGACAAACTAGTTAATCATTTCCCTAGCAGGCACTTAGCACTGTCAACAAGACAGCAATATGACTCTTGGCTTCTTTGATTATAAATTCTGGACAAATCTCAAAATAAGGGTCTATACAAGAACACCGAACTTTCATAATTTCGAGCGTTCTAATATTGAACCCTATTAATCAAAAATTTAAAACATTGAACATACAGAACAGCAAATTTTTTCCTAGGGAAAAAAATCACTGTTCCAAAACACATACACACAACACAAGCACACCAAACAAACAGCAATCCACACACATACACCTAAACTCGTACACCTAACCCTACACTAAACTATACATGCACCACTAACTATCTACTTACCTTAACTCAAACCCTAACCCTAAGGTCTGTCACTGTCACACAGTCACCTCACCTACACCCTAACTCTAACTCACCTACCCCGCCCTATCCCTCATGTCCACACAATCGCACACTTACCTGACCAGCGCCCTAACCCCAACTCACCTAACCCGCCCTAACCCTCATGTCCACACAATTGCACACTTACCTGAACCGACCCGTAACTTTCCACTACAGCGCTGAAAATACTGAAGCAACAGAAACAGGCAACCAAATTCTTTCCCTAGGAAAAAAATTGTTTTTCTGTTTCTTCGATATTTTCAGCGTTCGCTGAAAATGGGTCGATATTAGAACACTCGAAATTTTGAACATTCGGTGTTCTAATATAGACTCTCAAAATAATGGGTGTGAATGACAAAGGATCAAAACTGGACACCTGATCATAATCATCTTTAACTGGTCCCATAGGCTTAGATGAGTGATCATTCCCTAGTGTCCTGAATATGTATCTCACTACTAAACAAGAGATAAATAAAATTACCAGCCTGTATGTAGACAAGCTGGTGGAAACCTCTTGGAATAAGCTTCCCACTGCTGTCAGAAACATTTCCCTTCTGAATGAATTTAAGAAAACTCTCAGAAATTACCTAAACAGCACCTGGGTCTGTTAACCACAATCATCCCACTTGAGTCTCTTCCCTCACCCCCCAACTTTTTTCCTTCTCTCCCTCTTTCTCCTTCTTACTTCCTCCTTCGCTAAAATTATTCTACCAATTATAACGTTTTCCTATTAACAACTTTCTGAATCTTTATCTACCACCTTGTTCTTCCCATCCTCCTCTATACTGTCTACTTAACTCAATTGCCTCTTTTACTAAAACCTCATACTGCCAGAGTAATCTTCTTCTTTCAGCTGCTCCCGTTAGGGGTCACCACAGCGGATCATCTGTTTCCATTTCTTCCTGTCCTCTGCATCTTGCTCTGTCACACCAACCACCTGCATGTCCTCTCTCATCACATCCATAAGCCTTATCTTAGGCCTTCCTCTTTTCCTCTTACCTGGCAGCTTTGTCCTTAGCATTTTTATCCCAATATACTCTGCATCCCTCCTCAGCACATGTCCAAACCAATGTAATCTTGCCTCTCTGGCTTCATCTCCAAACTTTCCAACTTGAGCTGACCCTCTAATATACTTATTCCTAATCCTGTCCACCCTCATCAAACCCAGTGCAAATCTTCACATCTTTAACTCTGCCACATCCAGCTCTGACTCCTGCCTTTTTGTCAATGCCACTGTCTCCAACCCATATAACATAGCTGGTCTCACTACCCTTTTGTAGACCTTCTCTTTCACTCTTACTGGTACTCGTTTGTCGCAAATCACTCCTGACACTCTACTCCATCCACTCCATTCTGCCTGTACTCTCTTCCTTACCTCTCTTCCACACTCACCATTACTCTGAACTGTTGATCCCAAGTATTTAAACTCATCCACCTTCGCCACCTCTACTCCCTGCATCCTCACCATTCCTCTATCCTCCCTCTCACTCACACACATATATTCTGTCTTAGTCCTGCTGACCTTAATTCCTCTTCTCTCTAGAGGATATCTCCACCTCTCCAGGGTCTTCTCTACCTGTTCCCTACTCTCACTACAGATCACAATGTCATCTGCAAACATCATAGTCCACAGGGACTCCTGTCTGATCTCGTCTGTCAACCTGTACATCACCATTGCAAATAAGAAAGGGCTCAGAGCTGAACCTTGATGTAATACCACCTCCACCTTAAACGCATCTGTCACTCCCACCGTAGACCTCACCACTGTCACACTACCCTCGTACATATCCTATACCACTCTTACATACTTCTCTGACACTCCCGACTTCCTCGTACAATACCACAACTCCTCTCTAGTCACCCTGTCATATGCTTTCTCTAAGTCCACAAAGACACAATGCAACTCATTCTGACCTTCTCTGTACTTCTCCATCAACACTCTCAGAGCAAACATTGCATCTGTAGTGCTGTTTCCTGGCATGAAACCAGTGCATTTCTTTGTGCCAGTCCCAAGCCCGGATAAATGGGGAGGGTTGCGTCAGGAAGGGCATCCGGTGTAAAATTTTGCCAAATCATACATGCGGGCAACAGTACAGATATACATACTGCCAGAGTAATGGCATCTGCTAATCCTCTAACTGTACAAACTTCTATTGTGCTTATTGTATATTAGTCTAATAAGCTTAATTTGCAATTACCTTATTCAGATACTACAAGCGACATCTGCTTTTATTTTACAAATGTGTATAGTTTTTTTTTTGCGTGTTATTATGTTTGTTGATCTTTTTTCCTTGCTTAGCTTGTACTGTGAATATTTTTCTTTTTTACTTGTTAAACTTGTACTATGAATATTTTACTTGTATCACTTCTGACCGTGGAGCTTTTCTCCCGGACATCCACAGAAAAAGGCCACAAGCTCAGTAGGAATATCCCGGTCAACAAATGTCAAATAAATAAAGTGCTATTAAATCTAATATAGAGAGATATTAGCATAGAATCTGTGAGATGTTCCTATTTGTGAATTATTTATTTTATTTATCAATTGATTTTGTTGACTGTAAAAGTTCATCTGGCAGAGTCTATTTTCAGTGAACTCCTGAGAGAAAAGCTCTACAAACATGCTACAAGTGATACAGTGTGAGAAAATACATAACATAACATAAGAAATATTTGAATAAGACAGTTGGATTTGGCATGCAGAAAACACATTACAAAGTGCACAACACTAATTAAAGAAATACTGTACCATTTTTAGAAACACACTAAAGCCTAATTATATACGGCTACTTATAAACAAACTAAAGCTGTAAAATGTATCTCATTAAATCCAAGCTGTGGTACAGCTTGAGAAGTGCATATGTATACAGGTTTAATGAAGAAATACTCCAAACTGTTTGACATGGATAATACATTACTTTAAGAACAAATGTATCAGCATACTACAGATAACCCTCGATATGGAGGGAGAAGTGACAAAGATGAAGTAGAATGGCAGGGAAAGAGATGGTTTGGGGTCTGCTGTTTCTTTACATTAGACTTGACACTGAATAAAACTGTGAGTAAAAAAAAATGTTCCATAGTACATGAAAATACAAAGACATTAGAACACAAATGTAATGCAATATCTTTCTTTGGACCAACAAGAGTTTTGTGATTATTTGAGCTTCCAGGCTAGCACAAGCCCACTGATTTAAGGTATTATGTTAATGATGTTAGATATGATAGTTAAATATCCGCCAGTGCCTGGAAAGGGAAGTACATCACTTCTTTCTTATTGGGTAAAGAAAGACACTTTGAAAAATACCAGTGGAGAAAGTAAAGTGTGCAGCTTGGGTGCTTAAAATGACAACTATACCCTAGCATCAGTTTCAGTGTGTGTGTGTGTGTGTGTGTGTGTGTGTGTGTGTGTGTGTGTGTGTGTGTGTGTGTGTGCACGTGTGTTTGTGTGTGTCAGACTGTATGAAAATTTGTGAACCTGAAGCTTTAGAAGATCAGGTTATAGCCTGCTGTAAAACAAAAGTTCTTTACACATGCTTTGTTTAGAATATTACCTTATTTTATTTATTTATTTTACATTTGTTGACCAGGGAAGTCCAGCTTGGCACAAAGGCCCCCCTTCACTGGAGGCCTGGGTATAAAAGTTCCAGTACGTAGAGTACAAACAAAATATTTTAAGTTATATAGTATCAACAGTGTCAGGCAGAAAACAATTAAAATAAATTTTACAATGTCAAAATAGATATGATTGTAGCTATACATACAGTAGTAAGGCTTCTTATACTAATTATATTCTATACAGATATAGTTAAATAATCATGCAGTAGGATAGATGTCACAGTACCGAGTAGTGAGTTATTTACAAAGGCTAGAAAACAAAAGGTTGATTTAATTATGAGATATGAATGAAATGAGTGGTAAAAGAATTAAGAATGGCATGGGTAGAAAGTGGGGTGGGTGAAGACAGAGTGATAATTGGTAACAGAGTAGAAGAGAGCAGAGGAATAACTGACGAGTAGGGATAAGCAAATATGTTATACTTATCCTTAGCCAGGATGTTGACAGGTATTTTCTTAGATGTGTTTTGAATGTCAGTTGTTTTTCAAGAAGCCTGAAAGCATGTGGGGGAGGGGTTTTTCCAGAGAGTAGCTGCGGAGTTTGAGTATAAGGAAGCGCACAGTGCATTTTTGGCTTTAGTGTCAGAGAGGAGAAGTTTGTCTTTAGAGCAAAGAGCTTTGGTGGGGTGGTAGTGTTGAAGCATGCTTTTTAGTGCCAGATATACATCAGGGTAGTATACCTGAGTATGAGCTGGTAGCAATTAACTATAGTGGAGGTGATGTGAAAGTTCAGTCCAATTTAGTTGTTATGGGCAGAACAGTGATGAGTTCTGAAGGGGAGGTTTGCAGCAAAGTGAGAGATTTTATTGTAGGATTGTTCCATCTTTGTGTGGATGTTTGTAGGCTAGTAATGAGTGGGGAGGCTTACATAGGTTCATAGGTGTGTACTAGGCTAAATGGTCCTGAAGCCTTTACAAGCCTAGCCCTTAGAAGTGTCCTGGCATCATGGTGCCTATCGTTAGTTCCCAGTGCCTGTATCAAGTAGAGCCACTGGAGTGATCCCCAGGGTGAACTTTCTATTTTCCATCCACTCATCAAGATTTCTCATGAAGAGGGACAGCGAGGTGCTCTGGTTGACATGTATGGGAAGTCTATTCAAGAGCATGGGCAGTCTCTGGGTGAGGAACCTATCACTCTAGCATGTTCTGTTGATTGTGGTAATGAGGTTGAGGTCTCTGGAGTGTGTGGTGCAGAAGGATTGAGATTTCTTTAGATGTAGCATTTCTAACAGAGCTGAGTCAGACATGGCTTTGTAAGTCAAGCAGAGATCGCCTCTAAGTAGGCGATATGAGACAGAGAATAGCTGGAGTCTTTTGAGTCTGTCTGTGTAAGACATGTGTCTAATGCCTAGGATCCTCTTCATGAGGTCCTTCTGTGGTCTCTCCAGCTGTTGCAGGTGTCTAGTAAGGTACATGCCAAATGGGGCATTATACTTGATGATTGGCCTAATGAGGGAAGAGTAGAGAGAGATGATGACCTCTTTCTTCCTGGATGCAAAACACTTAGTAATGAGATGTGCCACATAGAAGGACTTTCTGACCACAGTGGCAATGTGGTGGTCAAAGGAGAGGTTGCTGTCAACCTACGTTCCCAGATCTCTTATAATGTCTTCAGTGTTCAGTGGGCTCCCATCAATGTGGTAGTTAGTGGGAACTGAATTTTTACCAAAGAGTATGACAAAGCATTTTTTGGCCTTAAGCTTAAGGCCATGGTTTTGACACCACTCATTGGTCTCAGTGAGGCCTTTCTACAGGATAGTCATTGGTCTCAGTGAGGCCACAAAATGGTAGGAAGGAGGTTGGCACCTTTATACATGTATAGTTTTATTGTTTTTACTTTTGTGAAACTAAACAAGTGTATATAGCGCTGTGTTAGCATGTTCTTTATTTTATTTGTTGCTTCTGAACTTGTTATTGAACCAGCTTTCACCTGCTCAGTTTGATTCTGTTTCCTGCATATAAATAAACCTTGTACTGTGAAACTTCTGTACTGTTACGTTATTATTTTGGAAGCAGTGCAAATAACCTAACATGGTTTGCACCATGGATGGCTGCAAGGTTATGTGTCATTTTGGACTGTATTCTCTTCTGGTCTAACTGTGCTTCTCTTGTGGATGTTTAAATGATAATAGTAGTAGTTCCTGAACAATACTTCTCGACTTGTCATCCCCACTGAACACTGGTTGGAGGTCCCTTATGATTTGGTCATGTTCTGGATGATGTGTTGTCACTAGTGGAATTCTGTCACAGCAGGGGTTCCTCTCTGAATACTGCAGCAGCTGTTTCTGTGGTAGCCAATGCCCCATTCAAACTCCTTGGCAGAGTGATCTTGAGTAAGCATGCCTTCTTTAGTTGTGCCAGCTGTCAGTTTCTTAACGCCTCACTAGAACATACACTGACTAATGTAACACACAAACAGAAAGGAAAGAACTTTTAGTTTTATGACAGGCCATGACCTGCTCTTTTAAAGTTTCAGTCTCTCTCTCTCTCTCTCTGTCTTTTACACAAACATAGACACACACACACACACACACAACACCCACATACACATTCACATGCACACATATATGCATGTGTTCACTCACACCCACGTGCGCGAACGCACACACACACACACACACACACACACACACACACACACACACACACACACACACACACACACACACACTATGTCTGCTTCTGAAGTGTAGTTGTCATACTAAGCACCTGAACTGCACATTTTTTCACTCTGGCATTTTTCAATTTTCTTTTTTTTGCCAGTAAGAAAGAAATCCTAATGGGTTGCAGGTAGGATATAAAAATGTAATGGTACAACTTAAAGTACAAGTAAATAAATGTGCAGGTATGGATGATAAAATTGTGTGTGTTCATCTGTGAGAGCTGTATTATTATTATTATTATTATTATTATTATTATTATTATTATTATTATTATTAATACTGTTACTTTTACTGTTATTATTACTATCATCATCATCATTATTAATTTTTTCTTTGATGTAGCACATGCTGACAAGATTGGATAACAAGCTAAACATCATTCAGCCGTTCGCCAATCGTTCAGCTTTAAGTTATCATCCCAATATATATAGTGCTGTCCCACAAATTCCTTAAAATTCTGAAGTTATGAGCAGCTGCTTGGAAGGGCTAACACTGGGGGGGGGGGGATTATGAAGGTAAAATGTAGTGCAAGGATAACATGTCAAATCCCAGATGTGAAAACATTATTATGACAGTGATCTTGTTAATGGCAGCATCCTTCCACATTTTTTATTTCTATCATAATAGCCAACTTCAGGGTGGCAAATGAAAGTGAAAATCCAGAAACTGATGTAAGATTTGTTTGGGGTTGTAAACGAGTAAGGCAGAAGGTGGACCAGTGGAAAGTTCTGCTGTGGAGAGGTGCGGGGAAGTTCCATTTCTGAAACTCTAGTTTGCAATTTACAGAATTACCTCATGGATATATAGCATAAGGTACTAAGATGAAACAAAAATGGAGTGAAAGTAGACCGCTATAAGTTTCCAAGGGTAGCAGAGCAGGCCTCCTTGAACTGTTAAGTCTGAATTTATAAGTAACAAATATCAGTAAGTTCAGCTGGGAGTTTTACCCAGGAAGAAGAAGGGTACTGGGGATTTTGGTCTCAGGGAAATAAGAAAATTATTTTAAAGAGGTTTATTAATACAGTAGAGTGGCTCAGTGTTCTGACTTCTACCTTACTTTAGTCTGAAGCTAAATCCTAATGTCTGGTCACTATTTGTGTGGAGCTTTGCATATTCTCCCTGCAACACTATTGGTTTTCTGCTGGTCTATATCATTTCATTGAAAACTCATTTAATCGAAGCTTAATTCATTGACACATATTCACTGAAAGCTCATTTCACTGAAAACCCAATTGACTGAAAGCTCACTTCACTGAAAACCCATTTCACTGAAACTCATTTAGTTGAAAGGTATATATGGCCTATTCCCCACTGTTGTGCGATCCTGGAGTTAGTATATAAATTAAGGGGGGATGTGGGGGGCACATCCCCCCTCCCCCACATAGGGGGGGCGTGGGGGGTGATGCTCCCCACGTAAAGTTGTTATATGTTGTCTTCTGGAAGAATTTATTCATTACACGTGTAAATATCCATCTATATGCTTTAAAATATTTACAATATGTGGAGGGCTATGCCCCCACACCCCCCTTACTTTATATACTAACTCCAGGATAGCACAATAGTGGGGAAAAGGTCATATATATACCTTTCAAGGAAATGAGTTTCAGTGAAATGGGTTTTCAGTGAAGTGAGCTTTCAGTGAATTGGGTTTTCAGTGAAGCGAGCTTTCAGTGAATATGTGTCAATGAATTAAGCTTCAGTGAAATGAGTTTTCAATAAAATGATATACACCCGTTTTCTACTGGCACTCTGTTTGCTTCTTATCTCCCAAAAACATGCTAATTAATTGGATACATTAAACTGAACATATGCATACTGTATTTACCCCTGACCGTGTGAGCTGAGTCATGGTTGAAAAGGGACAGAAAAGGGTATTTACTTGGTTAACTAATACATTTGAAAGAAAAAGAAACAGATAAACAGGAGGAATGGATAAACAAATAAAAAGAGCACGTAAGAAGCTTTGCAGAAGAAAATTATAAAAAATGTTGGGTTAGGAAGGTGAAGGGATAGAAATATCTACAAATTAAAGGACAATATATCTGTATTTAAAGGCAGAAAAAGACAGAAAAAAGAGAATCCTTCCTTCTTGAGGAGTAGATAAGTAAAAGCAGTCAATTAACATAAGTTATTAACACCAGACACAGTAATCTAATGGAACTAGGAGCAAACAGGATACAGAATTCACAGCTGAGGCAGACATTTCAAATGAGGACTAGAAGTCTTAGAGAGAAATGGCCGAAGGACTAAAGATGCTGACATCAGCACACATTCTTCAGGCTAAAATGTTGCATAAATGACATTGCTTCTGTTTCATATGTTTGAAAATGGAATAAAGAAGTAGTATTGTTACTGAAGATGTAAAAAGGAGAATAGCAATGGCATTATACATATCATTTTATGTTTTCCATTTAATTTTTAATTTTGTATTGTTTTCCCCCTGTGCCTGCCCACCGTTAAGCCTCACCTCAGTCCCTAACCACCCTGCCAAGGGGGCTGTAATCCAGGCAGCCATGAGGGTGCTTTGGGGGTCTCACCAACTAGAATCCCAGCTGCGAGATATATTCTTTTAGTTTTTACCCTAACCCTACCTCTGGTGATGATGTGAGCATTTGCATAACTGCAAGTGCTGCCACTGCTCCCTTGTACATGCATGCTCCCTATGTGCATCAGCAGGACTTACTGTCACAAGCTTGGGCATCCACATCCATGTCTTTTCTGACACCAGCTCCCTGCATTATGTCAGGCTTCAACTTTCCAGATGAGGTCCTGTTGTTAGGAGCAGCAGCATGAACCTGGTGGGAAGCACCATCTCTTCTCCAGGAAGGGTGCACCTGTCCTCACTGCCTGTGTTGGTGGTTGAACTTGGGTTGCTTGGGCTGTAGTTAGGGTTTTAACTCTCTATGCCAGAGCCATTTATTTGTATTTGTTAACTAGGGCAGAACGGTGATATCATCAGTCCATCTTTAGACTCAGTCCAGGAGTAGAAACTTAAAAAGAATGATAAATATATTTTTAAATTGCACAACACAAACACATTCTAAACGTACCTCACAACCTCCTAGAAAATGAAGTCTGGACAAAGCCTAAAATAACTGGGGACAAAGGCCTGAAAATAGGGACAGATTTTAAATATTGTTCTTATAAACTTAGAAAGTTGGTAGAACAGGATTTGTGTCAGCATTCATTTTCTGAAGGCTGGGAAGTCTGAAACTCAACTATATGTAATTATTTAGTGACATCAATCCTCAGTGATTTGCCAGAAAACGCAAATTTTATGAGGAACAGATCAAAAATATGAGTCAAAAATCTGGGCATTCTGCAAAAATCTTTACAGATGAGAGGTATGATTGTAAACTGTGCAAGTAGAACAATTTAAAACAACATCACAATTCAAAAGACATTTAGTATAAATTGAACATAAATGGTTTTATTACATAATACAGGGCATTCAAAATAAGCTGAACAGGAATCTCTTACTTAGTAGGCCGCGGTGGTGCAATGGTTAGTGTTGTCGCCTCACAGCAAGAGGTTCTCTCATTCGATTCTCAGCTGGAGCACCTTCTGTGTGGAGTCTGCATATCCTCCCTGCAGTCGAGTGATGTTTAAAAACATGTAGGTAGGTGTGTGCGTGAATGGGTGTTTCTTCTTTGAAGGTTGGGGATCAGGCTGGCAACTCAGCACCGTAAAAATCCACTGCTAATCATTAGCAGACCAGAGTTCCGCTGTGGCAACCCCATAACTGGGAAAAAACGAAAGATATTACTTTTACTAGGAATCTCTTAGTCACAGGCTTTCTAGCGAAATAGTTTAATTACAAGATTTCGTATTCACCATGGGAGACTACAGTGTAGAAGAAACACGAGTATATAATAGTTATTGCAGCATATTAGAAAAGTAAAATAAACATAGTCTGTGTTACAGCTGCTAAGGAAATAATACAGAGTAAAGTTGTGCAGAATGCCATCTATATGGCATCGCCTTGTTTGTGGGTGGTATAGGAAGACAGTATTGAGAGAATTAGAACTATAGGGAGAAATTTTTGTTTTGTAGGTTAGAAAGTGTGTGGAAAATTGTGTGTGCATTACATAAGTGTGTAGTCTGAGGTGTAGGTATGGTTCTGCAGGCTGCTTTAGTAAATAAATGAGTCTGTGGGAGTTTGCTCTTAGTATAGATTCAGTGCACATAAGAAATAACCCTTTGTCAACTCACTTTATGTGTATTTGCACCTAATAGTTGACAATTAAATGCTGCACTTCCTCTGATGTCACTATACTACTCACAGGGGAGAGGTGTAGAGGTCTACTGTACTACTGTGACCTGAGCACAGCACTTGACATTAATCAGTGGATGTGCAAGTGAGGTAATCCAGGTACAGACAACTGCTATGCACATCATTGTGGAGTTGGTGAGTGTGCTCTGTGGCTTGTGGTGTGAAGTGCAACACCTACATGGCCTGTGTAATGACATGCAATGCCCACACATTGATATGAGTTATATGGACCGGGAGCAAATAGTGCTGTTTTAGGTTACTGGTAGCAAACACTGCATCCATTAGTGCAATCATAAGACAGACGATAACTGTCCTCCAGTTTGCCTTTGGCAGGCCATTCTGTGCATGGCTGTAGGGATGTCATGATGAGCTGCTTGGTCACAGGTTGAGCATACCTAGATGAACAGATAATGCACAGAGATTGTCACTTTTGCTTCTGGCCACAGAGGCCACTACTCCTGGATGTGGTCAGTCTCACAGCCATGGATGCTGACACTCTTCAGGCTCCACAACTCTGACATATTGCCAAGCTACTTGCACTTGTTATCATAGTTCTAGACTTTTGTTGCCCCTGTGTGCAGCTGGAATACCATTCCCACTTGTTGTCCTAGTTTTACACTGTTGTTGTCCCCTGTGTCCAGCTGGAAAACCATTCCCACTTGCAGCCAACATCTGGATCATGGATGACATACATCTGTGGAATCCCAACATGGATACCCTATTTAGTATGCATGATCTTACTCTAGTAGTTCTACTCCATCCCTGTCATTGACAGTATTGAACCTGAAGACTTAGGCTACCACAGCATATATTACTAATATCTGTGACATTGCAATTCCATTCTGAAACTGAAAGAAATAATCCCTGATTCCAGGCAACCTGCTACCTAACTGCACGGCAAACACATTTAACTGTACTTGGTTCCTTGAAGTGTAAGAAATACATGTTATCAGAAATTTTGAATTACACCCTTATTGTATCGGCATAAGCCTTAGACAAACAATTAGTCCATACTGTTTGCAAAGGGAACTGAAACACAGTATGATGACTTCATGCACATTAAAATATCTTCCCAAGTAATCAGGTCATTAAATCATTTAGGCAAAGCATCTGCTTTTTATGAAAAATCCTGTTGGCCTAGCTTCTAAATTTAGTATGTACACAAAGTGTGAGACATGCATATGTGGAAAAATACATAAAACAGTGTCCCAATGCTCTTAAATAAATAAGATTTGTCTTTTATTTAGACAAAATAATAGCACTTCACTAAGAATATCTTCCATTAGCTGTAAACAATAATTCCAGTTTAAATCTACTCTGAATTTCAGAGCCTTCACTTCACTGTCACAACCCCCCAATGTACATGCCAGAGAAGGAAGAACTATTTTAGACGTAAGAAACAATAACTTTTACTCCATCATAAATGCAGACTTCATTTTAAGACAAACCCTTTCAGATTTCTGATAGCCATGATGAAAAACAGCAATATTATCATATCCAAAAACACTGCTACTCTGACTGAAACATTGCTCTGAGGGAATTACAAGCAGTGGATTCAAAGAAGGATCAGCTAAGTCATGTCTCTGTAAAAATGAAACTGGAACATATCCTGGGATAGCTTTTTTGGAATCACCTTTATTTTTTCAATCTTGAGCCATTATGGAGTGGAAAAATAGCATGGAAACACACTGAAAACAAGGTGATTAAATGTGCCACAAGAAATATTGTTTTATTGCAAATTAATTTTCAGTTGCCACAGAAGCACCACACTATGATTTTGAAACTGCAGAGTCAAAACAAACAATCACTGTCTCACCGTAGTCATAGAATATTATCCCAGATGGGGAAAGGACACATTAATATCTACAAGCAGAATTATACCTTTTTAAAATAAGTCTGGAAAGTAAATTATTTTGTCTTGCACTTTCTTTAAGGGAGTGCAAATAAAACAATGTTAGCACTCAGCAAATAAAGCAAAATAATATTCTAAACACAGCGCAGGACAGGAAATAAACAAGATAACGCCTACTCCTAATAAGTAATATTTTAAATACTATTTTCAATAATCTTTGCATGGAAAAGGACACCTTGACATCACTCTATGTATATAACACTGTAAGATTAGATAGCTGGTTCCTCATGATTTGACATAACAGATATATAAATACTTTGCTGTATTCGTTGAAGGTTGAACATCAAGCTGGCACCTCGGCATTCGTGAAAATCTACTGCCAATCATTAGCGGACCTGAGTTCCACTGTGGCGACCCCTAACTGGGAAAAGCCGAAAGACAACAACAACAGCTGTACTAAAATAAGTAATTCAACATTTATCTACTGACCAGAAAAAAAAAAACAAAACAAAATACTCATATTCCTTCAGGAATAGCCCAAAGACCTGTGATTAGCAGGTGCCATCAAGAAATCAGGTCCTCTGCTCTAAAAAAACATAGCCAAATGACAGTTCCTTGAGTGGGGATATAACATAATGACAGCATGTGAGTATGAAGTCAAAGGAATATAAAATTATTCATTTTACCCTTTTCTTTTCTGTGTACTTAAGCAACATTATCATTTTGTTTCTCTCTTTCCCCATCTCGCTTTTGCTGTCTCTAAACCCCATGCAAGCATCATAGCTTAATGAAAAATGTTTCTCACACTGCTTCAGCTATCATGATATTTACAATACACAAATACAGTACTTATGTTGTCTTTTTTCGCCTCTCTTAAGTGCTACTGTGGAAAGGGAAATGTGATTTAATTTCATGAATGAGTTACAGAAGATATTAAGACATACAGATTTTCCATATGATTTGCTATAATCCCATTGTTCGGGTGCTATTTCACTGTTGTCAATTTTCCATTCTTATTATTCCTTGACAGTAATTCCCATAGTTCTTATGTAAGTGTGAGATCACAGTCTGTGCTTCTCTTTTTTCTCTTGTGCTTTGTTTCTTCCTTCCTGTCTGTTGTGAAGCTGCAGAACTGGCATGTTTAAGTTGTTATGGTAGGTTCAGGGAAGGTTTGCTGAAATATTGGCGTAACGCTGAGCAACATTTTATTTAAGGGAGTTGAGTTACAAATCATTTGTGATCGAGCATTTGGACTGAGTCTTTATAATTCATAGGGCAACTGGTGTTTGGTCCTTACTGATGGGAAAATGATAATGTACTAATGACTTTTTTTTTTGAATATTTTATTTTACATGATGAAAACAACTGATAGAACATTGCTGTATACCAGCTTAAGAATACTGCAGAAAGAAGCCTGCAGTCACAGTCTCACATTAGCTATTACTCACAGGTAGTCACCATTGTGAATTGGTTATGGAAGGTCATGTTATACGTTTCAGTCAGTAAATCATGTGAACTGAAGATACTTTGATTTGTCCGTAGAAATGTAGAGACAGAGCATTAAGGTGACAGTGCAGTGCAAATCTGTGCTGATATAAATAGAACTGAGAGTACACATGAGTCATGGACATCACAGACCAGAAGGAGAGCAAAATCCTGCCTGAGCAATTTAGTAGTTGTTGGACTTTTTATTCTTATCAGACTGGTGCTTCTGTAAATAAATTTCCTTATCTTAGACTTATAGTTCAGAATGGCAAGAAATAACCATGTCTAGTAGGGCATAGGATGAATCTGCACCCCTTCCCATTTCATCTTTATCATGACCACTATCTAAATAGCCAGACATCTGTACACATTGCTGTGGCCCATTAAAATGTGGGGTCCTGTATAGTTTTGAGGATCTAGTACATTATACTGCCCACACTTCATAACTAATTTAGCCTGCATTGCCACTGTCCTAATCTTACTTAAGATAAACCCAGATAAAACAAAACAAGGCTTGGACAGATATGCATTCTATCAGACTCTCCCAGAAATACTGCTGAATGTGTATTCTTATGGATCATTTATTATATTCAGAATGAAACAGCTTAACACTGACTGGAACTAAGCATTCCAGTCAGGGTCAAGGCCCATTTTGCTAGGGCCTTGACTTCATCTATGACCTTTTGGAAAAGTTTGGATTCCAGACATATCCTAGATGCTGCTAACTGATCTCAGGTACATACTTTTACAAGGCACTATAAGCTTGATTCCTTCTCAAGGTCCAGATCAATCTTTGCTAGGACCATTACCCAGGGGCACCTGGACTCTTCTCTTTCCACCTACCAAATGTAGGTTGCTAAGGTAATCTATCAATAAAGTTAAGGCTACTCCAGCAGTGATCAATATGATGAACATAGTACAATTGTGTAAGCAAAACTTACCATAGCAGTAGATATTTGAATGATCACTACTGCAGCCACTCCCTTCCTCCATCCACCTTCTTTTTCTGGTGTGTTTTTATGCTAGGTTGTGGACATTTATTTTTTATTGTTCCTAGCATTGTTCTTTCAGGGCTCATCCTCCCTCTCTCTGTCTGCTGTCCTGCAGGCTCTGAAGGGCTTTGCACCCAAACTTGTCTTTTTAGTCAGCTCAGCTTGAGCTGCCTGACAGTTTGGGCACATGGAAGGTGCCCTGAAGCTTTGCAAGTTGGCCAGCTGTTATATCCTTGGAAGGGGAAGATATAACCCATATAGCTAAGGCTACTGCATCAGTGATCAATATGATGAATATCAGATGTTGCTGAGTTTTGACAAACCTTGTGTACTGTTATACTGAGTAAAAGAATGGTTTATAACATGTTTTCCAGCAACATGATGATGTCATAGACACTGTGACTGGGGAAGAAATGTGCCATATAACTGTTTGCTGTGGTAGTTGAAAAAGGAGAGGTGATACTTGTCTTGTGCAGCCCTAGTTGTGAGTTCTAGCTATTTATTTTAGGGAAAGTATTTTTACAGCAAGCTGTTCAGAGGAACTTAGATATTTGGAGTTTAGATTTTCTGTATGCTTCCTATCTTTGTTTATTACCTTTTCTTTTAATTTATCTTGTGTGCCAACCTAAGTAAAATTTACTCTGAATTTGCACTGTTTTCTTTATTATTTAAGAACAATTCGTTGTGAATGGGATTTATTTATTACAAGAGTATTTATGCGCCGTTTATCTGAGAAGAAGTTAACCATTATTTATGCTATTGTTTTTCACCCTGTATAGTGTACACCATGAGACTGCTTCATTCAGCTACTAGGGAAAAAGATATTAATTGCTGATATAAGAGCAACAGAAAACTGGAAGTCTCACTATCAGAGAGTGGTGGCAGTACTATCAAGTCAGGAAAAAAGCTGTGAGGATTTGGAGAATTCCATCAACCTTCCCTGGCATATGTGTGTGTGTGTGTGTGTGTGTGTGTGTGTGTGTGTGTGTGTGTGTGTGTGTGTGTGTGTGTGTGTGTGTGTGTGTGTGTGTGTGTAAGAGTGAGTGTGCATATGTGCATGCCTATATTTAGTTTGTGAGTGTGTGCAGGTGAAAATAATACTTTGTGGGAAAGGGTGTTACCATGAATAAAGGGGCATTTGTAGACATTGGTTCACAGAGAGAGAGAGAGAGGGGCAAGGTTCTGTAAGTGAACAGTGTGCAGTACATTTTGAGGTGTGGAGGTTGGTTGCCCATACCCAGGACAGCACTGCATATTCCTTTTATGCTCACGTGGCCAGATTATGTTTAACGGATTAATCACTGAAACAGACTTGTGTTCACTTTCTTCTTCTTATTTCACCATTTGGAAGCAGTGGCACCAGTCATCCTCCACAATTGGTAGCAGTCGTTACAGCTTACATTCATATTTAGTGACAGTGGTTACAGCTCACTTCCACACTTTGAGGTAATTATTACTGACAGCTGACAGGAGAAAATAAACAGATAAATACCATTTGGAATACATAACATTTTTTCAAAACACGGATTAGATGAAAGGCAACAGTGTTCCTTGGATGTTATATATATGCAAGTATATATGAGAACCAGATTTCCTAGTCACACAGAGTTCATAGGTTCATAGAAGGTTACTAGGCTAACAGCCCTAGATCCCTTACAAGCCTAGCCATATTTATCCCAAGTTGCCCCAATTGTCAGTGTTTAGGTCTGTGAAGTTTGCACAGGTAAGGGTCTATAGTAGTTAATATCGACTTCCTCTGTCCAGGAGTGAATTTTTGGTCACCCGTCATTTGATCTTGGTTGCATTTGAAGAGGGTTAGGGAGGGGCTGTGTTTCATGTGAACTGGAAGCTTGTACCAGAGAAGTGGTAAGCCTCTGGGAGATGTATCTGTCTCTCCAGCATGACCTGTTC
The DNA here is from genome assembly GCF_019279795.1 of Protopterus annectens. Lineage (NCBI taxonomy): Eukaryota > Metazoa > Chordata > Ceratodontiformes > Protopteridae > Protopterus > Protopterus annectens. The sequence goes on from NC_056725.1 coordinate 556,912,805, forward strand.
ACGTCAGAGGCTAGGTTAAAATCCTTGGAGTGAGTGACCATTCTGCAGTTTGATTTACAAATATGTATCATTTCCATCAGGGCTGGGTCAGAGACTGCCCTGTAAGCCAGGAACAGGTCACCCTCAACAACCTGTAGGAGACAGAATACAGTGACAGAGTTTTCAGTCTTTCCGCCTAAGACTTGTTTAGTGTACCCTGCAATTTTTTGAGAGAAACCTGCTTGGTCTCTCTAATTGTTGCAGGGGTCTGGTGAGGTACATGCAAAAGGTAGCATTGTAGTCAATTATTTCTCTGATGAGGGCCGAGTATGATGGAATTATAATATCCTTAGATCTGGATGCAATGCGTTTACTTAAAAGATGTGCCACATAGAAGGATTTCCTTACTACCGTGGATACATGGTGGTCAAAGTTCAGATTGCTATCAAGCTGAGTACCTAGATCAAGTACCACTGGGTCTACACTTAGGGGGGTGCTGTCTATAATGTAATTAGCAGAGAGTATTTGAAACTAGTATGTACCCTGTGTGTTTCAAATAAAGTTCACATATGGTTAAATACATCTCAGTGACTAAATCCTCATAATTAGTAGAGTATAAACTGTAGTCTAACACTGGTAAGATATTATCATATCCCCCTGAAGCAGAATTTATGTCACAAATATATACTGCATTATCTCAAGTGATTTTATCTTCACTTAAGGATTCTAAAAATAGTTGCTAATATGTGCTTTAATCCTATAGTGCAATGTATTAGAAACAGCTTTTGTAACCTACTTCTTGCTTGATATATTCAGTCTTACAGGAGTTTTGTCTACAATTGTATGCATGTTAGATATGTCAGAAATGTAAAACATGTTACTGAAACATTTAAAAATATTTAACTATGAATGCCCACTTTATCCTGTTCAGGGCTCTAATTGTGCAAGAACCTATCTTGGCACTTAGTAGAATAATTCTGCTTTCTTAAAGGTTATAAATAAACTAAATAAGCAATAATCTATTGGTAATTTATAGACATTAAAAGCATCATATTTGAATGATGAAATAACTTTACCATACAATTCAGCATCATTCAGTATATCAAGTACTACACCAGAATGACAAGGAAGAGTTGTAGTTGCAAACGACAATCCTTTTTCTGCTCGTCGTATAATGAAGTCACTTATTTAATTGTTTTAGTGCTATATTTTTTTCATCACTGTGTAACTATTAAAACATCGAAATGTGTTAAAATCCTTAATTCTCTACTCTCATTCATGTAATATATGAAAGATAGGAAATGAAGGTTATTCTGATGGCATAAAATCACAGAATTTGATTCACAGAATGACTAAGCACTGTTACATTCCTGTCTCACAGAAGGGATGCTACTTCACAAACTGTAACTGAAGTACTTTTTTCAAATGTTTATTGTCTCCAAGGATGTTTAAAGACGTCAGCATGTAAGTAACTTAGTTAACTAAGAACAGAATTTAAAAACTGCCCCTGACTTTTTTTATCTAATAATATTTACTTGCTGTCTGTGAAACAGCACTTCTTAAATGCTTTTAGGTTCATAGCTTGGTACTCGGCTATTGGTCCTAGGGCCCATACAAGCCTAGTGAAACAATTCCCCGAATATTTCTTCCAACAATATTTGCTTCCCTGGACCCCTGTTTAGCAGGGTGACTGACATAATCCCCGGGTGAATTTCCTATCTCCCATCCAATCGTCAAGGTTCATCTTGAAGAGGGCCAAGGAGGTGCTCTGCTTGACATGTATGGGCAGTCTATTCCAGAGTATGGGGAGTCTCTGGGCCAGGAGCCTATCCCTCCAGCATGTTTTGTTCATTGTGATGACAAGGTTTAGATTCCTGGAGCATGTGGCTCTGAAGGATTGGGATTTCTTTAGGTGGAGCATGTCCAACAGCTCAGGGTTTGACATGGCCTTGTATGTTAAGCAGAGATCGCCTCTGAGTAGACGATATGCCACAGAGTAGGGTTGGAGTTTTTTTAGATGGTCAGCATAGGGTATCTGCTTTAGGCCTGTGATTCTTTTAGTGAGGTATTTCTACGGCCTTTACAGCTTTTGCAGATGTCTTTGTGAGGTACATACCAAACGGGGTGTTGTACTCTATAATGGGTCTAATGAGGGATGAGTACAGTGGGACAATGACCTCCTTTTTTCTGGATGAAAAGCCCTTAGTGATGAGGTGTGCCACATAGAAGGATTTCCTGACTGTTGTGGCAATGTGGTTATTGAAGGTGAGACCACTGTCCACCTGTGTCCTTAAGTCTTTCATCACACTTTTGATGTTTAGTGTACTGCCACCTATGTGATAATCCATGGGCACATGTTTTTTTCCCAAAGAGGATAACTATACATTTCTTGGCATTATGCTTGAGCCCATGGCTTTGGCACCAAGCATCTGTTTCTGTAAGGCCCTTTTGTAGAATACCCATATAATTTGGGGATTCAATAATGGCTCCCAGTTTGCAATCATCTGTGAACTTTGTTAGTTAAAGTTCCTTAGTGTTGGCCTGTATTTCAGAGAAGTAGATGCCAAACAAGAGCGGTCCCAGGACTGAACCCTGAGGTACTCCACTTATCACTTGTCTGGAGCTGGATTTGGAGTCGGCTACTTTTACAGTCTTGGTTCTGATAGTAAGCCAGTTGGCAACCCATCAAGTGACATACGGATTTGTGTCCAGCTTAGTAAGTTTATCTATAATTCCAGAGTGGGGGATGGTGTTGAAGGCCTTGGCGTGGTCCAGATAGGCTGTGCGGACCACCTTACCCTTTTCCACAGCTCTGGAGACTGATTTGAAGAAGTCAGTCAGGTTCAGGAGACAAGATTAGCCCTTCACGAACCCAAACTGGGTGGTTTCCAGTGTTTGAAGTTTGCCAATATCTTTGTTTATAAGTTCCATGATAATGCGTTCCATGCCCTTGCAGACCAGGCTCATAAGACTGATGGGACAGTAGTTCCCGGGATCCAAGGTGGATCCCCCTTGTGGAGTGGGATAACTGTAGCTGTGTGCCACTCAGTGGGTATGAAGCCTGTGGTGAGGCTATGATTAAACATAACACTTAGGTGAGGTGCCAGTTCATTTTGTAGTTCATGTAGTACACAGCCCAGGATGTCATCTGGTCCCATGGATGTTGTTTTCTTGGCTTTGGAGAGTGTGGTTTCTACCTGTGTGGCCATGATTACCAGAATTTAACAATCGTTTGGTATTGAGATGGGCCCTTTAGGGGGTGAGCGGGGGGTGAAGTTGGCACTAAATCAATCTTCCAGGATATTGACAATATCCTTGGGGTCAGTGTATTTAATGCCATTCTGTTGTAGTTCAGAGCATATCTGAGCATTGCCATTTAGATTCTTGACATAACTATAGAATGCCTTGTGGTTGTCTTTGGAATCTTTAGCAATTTTATTTTTGTAACTAGCTTTGGAGGATTTTATGAGGGATCTCAGCTTCTTACTGAGGCTGGTAAGGGAGTTTTTTGCATCCTGGGATTTTCCTCTATTCGGCAACAGTTTCTTCCTTCTGTTGTATAGTTTGTTTATGGCAGGGAACCACCAGATTGGCTTCCTTTTTTTGGAGGAAAGCGTCTTGGTTCTATTTGGGATGGCATGATTCATGCACAAGTGGATGTGCTCATACAGTGCCTTAGTGTAGGATTTAGCAGTCGAACTTTCAGCTCCCATCTGCATGGGTGCCATGAAGTTTGTCACTTCTGACTTAAGTAGCATGAAGTTGGCTTTGGAGACGTTTTAATGGAGGTTTCCTTACTGGGGGGTGGGATGTGGATGTCAAGGGTGATTTGCTTATGGTCAAACCTGACCAATGAGAGGGTGACCACTGGTGTGGAGCATCTATCTCCCATGTTGGTAATGACCAGGTCTAGGATATTGGAGCCTCTAGTGGACAATGGATTAGTTGAATCAGGGCACTGGAATTTATGAATTCCAAGAGCCGTTGAGAAAAGGTGTTGGTACCCGAGTAGTTTTCCCAGTTAATGGCAGGGTAGCTGAAATCACCCAGTATTAGTGTGTTTGGTTGTATCTTAATATTTTCCAGTATGTTTAGAAAGGTGTAGTGAGAATCTTGGGGCATGGTGGGGGATCTGTAGCAAGCTATAGTTTGGATTGCAGTCTTACCTAGTGTTAGTTGCACCTGGAGAATTTCAGATGCATTGTGTTGGGCAACTAGCCTGGAGGTGTGAATATCCTTGGTGAATATGGACACTCCTCCACTTTTAGTGTTTTGGTCTTGGTTTGGTGGCCGAAAAGTGTGGCAAGAGTTGTAGCCTGGTATTACAGGGGTGCTCTCTGGAGTCTTGAACCAGGTCTCAGTTACTGCACAGATATCGATGTTCTCCATTTTTAGGAGTGCCTCAAGAGAGTGCATTTTGAGGTTTAGACTTCTAGCATTGAGTAGCATTACCTTCAGATTTTGCATGCTTGTACCTGTTATGGTGGTGGTTTTGTCCTTTGAACTTTGCCTAAAAAAGGCACTATAGGAATGGCAAGAGCTTTAGCCAGTAACCTGGATCCCGGGGATGACAGGTGCAGACCATCTCTGGCAAAGCATCGTGGTTTGTCGATCATGTCATCCCAGGCAGACAGATACTGGATCCCCTTTGAATGACACCAGAAGCTTAGCCAATTGTTGAAGTAAGTCATTTTGTCCTTATACTGTGGTATCATTCTGGGCAAAGGCAGGATGCTACTCAGGGCTAGGGTCATACCTGCCTGGGCCACATGATCTGAGAGCTCTTCCATGTCTCTTCATGTAGTCCAGGGAGGTATGTCTCAAGTCATTCACTCCAACATGGACAATGACAGAGTCATATTTGTACTTGTTGTGGAGTGACTTGAGTGTATGCATTATGTGGTGGATCCTGGCACTCGACAGGCAGCTGACTGTAATTTTTTCCTTGCTCAGCCTGGTGAGTGGGACATCAGTGTGTCTGACTATAGAGTCACCTATGAATAAAGTGTTGGGTACATTGTCTTGCCTTAGGGGCTGTTGATGGGTGGCACACTGGTGTTGTGAGCTATGTGTTACTTTGGTTGTGACTTGTGTTTGTTTGCGTTTTAGCTTCAGAGGTCCTTGTTGCTTGGGCAGGTTAATGTTAAGGGCCTCCGCATATGTGGGTTTAGTGTTGCTATGCAGGTTCTAGAGCAAGTGCTAGTCACAAGGGTTCAGATTTTAGTGCTACTACGTAGAAACCAGCTAGTTCTAAGGGAAAATTTGAAGAGCAGACTTTCTGGCATAGTTTAACCGTAGCCCAGCGGTGCTGCATGATGTGAAAAATATACAAACACATATGTTTTTAAGCCAGAAAGTTGAAAGGGATAGAAATCAGCCCAAAATGGCTAATAAAATTACAATTTCAGAGCTGGAAACCACTCCTCTAGCGTTAGATAGGCAGTACAATGCTCACCACTCCCACTGGTAAGCAGTAGGACTTCCCTCTACCACAGCAAGGTCTGGATAACTCTGCACACAGAAAATAAAATCCTGAAACCAGCAAAGCCTGGGATCTGGACTATAATAGCTAGGAAAGGCGGGAAATGAGCAAACAAGATAGGAATTTTTTTTTTGTTTGTTTTTTGTTAAAACAGGCTAAACAATGCAATAATACAGTAAATAAACACAGAAAAGGCTAGCACACTTGAGTGTGTATCCCTAAACAGTAAATAGGTTAATAGGTTCATAGGCAGATGGCTATCTGCCCTAGGGCATTTATAAGCCTAGCCAGAGTGTATTTGGCTTCTGCCTCCCTATTAGATTAGCCTACTGTGCCTCTGTAAAGTAAGTCACAGAAGGTACCCTTTTAAGATTAGTTTACTGAGCCTCTGTCTAGCAGGGACACAGAAGAGATCCCAGGGGTGAATTTGCGATTTCCCATCCGCGCGTCCAGATTTCGCTTGAAGAGGGTCAGCGAGTGGCTATGTCTAACATGAATTGGGATTCTATTCCAGAGTGAGGGGAGCCTCTGGGAAATGAATCTGTCCCTCCAGATGTCCTATTTATTTTTGTGCTGAGGTTTAGGTCCCTGGAGCGTGTAGCTCTAAAAGACTTGGATTTTTTGAGGTGGAGCATGTCCATTAATTCTGGGTTTGACATGGCTTTGTACGTCAGGCATAGATTGCCTCTGAGTAGGCGGTAAGCAACTGAGTAGAGCTGGAGTTTCTTTAGTCGAGCTGCATAGGACATCTGTTTGTAGCCCATGATCCTCTTGGTGAGATACTTTTGGGGTCTCTCCAGTTGCTGCAGGTGTCGGGTAAGGTACATCCCAAAAGGGGCATTGTATTCAATTATGGGCCTGATGAGTGATGAGTAGAGGGGCACAATGACCTCTCTTGATCTAGATGCAAACCCTTTCGTGATAAGGTGGGCTATATAGAAGGTCTTTCTAACAACTTTGGCAATGTGATTATCAAAGGAGAGATCACTATCTACGTTGGTACCCAAATCTCTAATTACTTCTTCTGTACGTAATGGATTACCACCTATGTGATAATTTGTGGGCACCTTGTTTTTCCCAAAGGGGATGACTCTGCATTTTGTAGCATTTAGCTTGAGGCCGTGGCTCTGGCACCAAGCATTCGTCTCTGTGAGACCCTTTTGGAGGATGCTTGTGTCAGCTGGAGATTTGATTATGGCCCCCAGTTTGCAGTCATCTGCGAACTTTGTCAGCCATAATCCCCCCGTGTTAGCCTGAACCTCAGAGAAGTATATACTGAACAAGAGAGGTCCCAGAACTGAGCCCTGTAGGACATCACTTGTAACTGGTTTGGATTCGGACATGGCACCTGCGATTCTGACCATGTGGGTTCTATCTCTGAGCCAGTTTGCAACCCATCTTGTGATATAGGGGTTGATATTTAAGCTGGTAAGCTTATTTATGATGCCCAAGTGGGGTATTGTGTTGAAGGCTTTTGTGAGGTCCAGGTAGGCTGTGTGGACTACCTTGCCCTCATCTATGGCATTGGTAACTGTTTCAAAGAAATCAACTAGGTTTAAGAGGCAAGATCTGCCCTTAACAAAGCCGAATTGGGTAGGGTCCAGTGTCTGGAGGCTCCCAATGTCTTTGTTTATGAGTTCCATGATAATACGCTCCATAGCTTTACAGACCAGACTAGTCAGGCTTATGGGGCGATAGTTTCCGGGGTCCATTGTGGCACCACCTTTGTGGAGTGGGACCACTGTAGCTGTACGCCATTCTTTGGGTACATATCCTGTAGTAAGGCTAAGTTTGAACAGTGACTTAATGTGAGGATTCAGTTCTTCTTGGAGCTCATGTAAGACACAGCCTGGGACACCGTCCGGTCCCATAGATGCTGTGTTTTTTGCTTTGGAGAGGGCAGCTTTCACCTGTGCATCTGTGATGTCAGGGAGGTTACATTCAGTTGGGATAGGCATTTGCTCCTTTGGGGGGGAAGGGGGTTGGCGCTGAATCTGTCTGCCAGGATGTTGGCTATGTCTGTAGGTTCGGTATATTTTGTACCGTTATGCAATAATTCAGAGCATATCTGGGAGTTTCCGCCCATGTTCCTGACATAACTAAAGAAGGCCTTGTGATTATCTTTAGTGTCTAGGGCAATTTTTCTTTCAAAACTGGCCTTTGATGATTTTATGAGGGATCGAAGTTTCTTGCTAATACTGATCAGAGATGCCTTCCCTTTTTGGGATTTTGCTCTGTCATGTAGTAGCTTCCTCCTTCTGTTGTATAGCTTATTTATGGCTGGGGTCCACCAGACTTGTCTCCTGTTTTTGGAGCACGATCCATGCATTCCTGCAGGTGCTCATAGAATGCATTTGTAAAGGATTCTGTGGATTGGGCTGTATTATCCTCTGGCCCAGGAGCTTTGAAGGATTCCACCTCAGTCTTGAGAAGTGCAAAGTTGGCTTTTGAGAAATTTCTTACAGTGATTTCCTTGGCTGGGAGTGGGGACGGGATATGGATGTCCAGGGAAATTTGTTTATGGTCTGATCTTACCAATGAGGGGTTTATCTCTGGTGTGGAACATAAAGTCCCCACGCTGGTGATGACCAGGCCCAGTATGTTGTTCCCTCTTGTGGGAGTGGTGACCAGTTGTTCCATTGCATTATGACTGCTTTACTGGAAATAGTGCATCGGACACTGATATCCTTCAGAAGGGACTCACGGAAACAGATAGTTGGAGCCAGCCCATGCCATGGCCATGGCCTGAAAATAATAAAGTCAAATCTTCCCCAAAAATTCTTCATAGGGCTACCATATATAGGTGGCAATCCACTGCTAATCCATCAGGGTCAGCAGGACCTACACAGAGGAGGTTAGGGACTGACCTTGAGGACCAGCTTGGTTTTTGCCTTTAGATTGCTAAAGTGGTTAGACCCTCCAGACAATTCCTGATTGGATCAGATCCAGATAGGATCCAGATCTTTCCAATGTATTCACTTTATCAGCTTAATGATGATCAAATATGAATGCCCTCCCAGGGATGTATCTCACCCCCGACATCTGCAATTGGAGAGACCCTAAAAAAAGTCTCAAAAAAGGAAAGTTCCTCACCAAAAAATCTGTCATATGCTGCCAGATTGAAGAACTCCAGCTCTATTCCATGCATAGCCTGACATGTGCCTGTGCCTGACATGCACACACCAAGGCCCCAACAATGAGAATTAAATGACATGCCTCAAAAAAAATCAAAATCCCCAAAAAACCAAAAGAGCAAGCGAGCACTTACAAAACCCCAGGATATAAATAGGACGTGCTGGAGGATATGGATTTATCACAGAGAGACTCTATGCTGAAAAAAAAAGTCGGTCCATGTGAGGCAGAGCACCAGCCGCTGACTCTCTTCAGAAGAAAGGACCTGTGGTGGATGGGAGATCGAGGGTTTACCGGGAATCATCTCTGGGTCACTGCTGGACAGAGGCACAACAAACTAATGGGCACAGTATTTTTTTTCATATAAGGTATGAAGCTCACAATAATTTGGGCTAGGCTTATAAATGCCTTAGGGCAGATAGCCTAGTATAAACCTATGAACCTATGAACCTATTAGAGTTTATAAATTCAATGAACCATTGGGCGAAGGTGTTTGGGCTTGAGTAGCTTTCCCAGTCAATGTTTGGGTAGTTGAAGTCGCCCAATAACATAGTGTTTGGAGAGACCTTCATATTCTCCAGTGTTCTCAGGAATGCCAAGTGGGGTTCCTGTAATAGGGAGGGTGTTCTGTAGCAGGCTACAAACTGAAAGGCAGTTTTGCCCGCTGTTAGTTGCACATGGATGGTTTCCGATGCTTCGTGCAGTGCCACTAACCTGGAGGTGTAGGTATCTTTGATGAATATAGATACTCCCCCTCCTTTTGTGCTTCGGTCTGAATTTTGGGACCGAAATGCATGGTATGAGTTATAACCTGGTAGTGCTGGGGTGCTCTCAGGAGCCTTGAACCAGGTTTCTGTTACTGCACAGACATCGATTTTCTCCATACTGAGGAGAGCCTCGAGTGCGTGCATCTTGAGGTTTAGACTTCTGGCATTGAGTAGCATTACCTTTAGTTTTTTTATCCTTGGGTTGTCTATGGAGGTGGGTTTGTCTTTTGAGCCTTGCCTAAAAAAGGCACTATGGGGGTGGACAAGAGCATTGGCCAGTATACAAAAGCCTAAGGGTGACAGATGCAAGCCGTCCCTAGCGAAGCAATGTGGCTTGTCGATCATGTCATCCCAGGCTGACAGACACTGGATCCCCTTTGAATGACACCAATACTTTAGCCAATTGTTGAAACTGATCATTTTGTCTTTATACTGTGGCATCATTCTTGGTGAGGGCAAGATGCTACTCAAGGTCAGGGTCATACCAGCCTGGGCTACATGGTCAGAGAGCTCCTCTATGTCTCTTTTCATGCAGTCCAGGGAGGTATGTCTCAGGTCATTCACACCAGCATGGACAATGATGGAGTCATACTTGTACTTGCTTTGGAATGACCTGAGTGCTTGCATTATGTGGAGGATCCTGACACTCAACAGGCAGCTTACAGTGACCTTCTCCTTGTTCAGTCTGGTGAGTGGGACGTCAGTGTGCCGGACAATAGAGTCCCCTATAACAAGTATATTTGGTGTGTTGTTTGGCCTTAAGGGCTGTGACTGTGAGGCACACTGATTTTGTGAGATATGTGATTTGTGGGTTGAGGGGTGGCTGTTGCTTGGATATCAGGTCTTTGCTGTTTAGGCAGATTTTTATTTAGAGCCTCCGAGTATGTTTTTGTGTGTTTATGTGTTGGGTATGCAGATGCAATAGGTCTGTGTGAGACTGGATTTGTGGTGTTGGTGGTTACCTTTTCCTCCTGACTGACTGTGCCAGTCTTGGGTTGAGAGAGCTCTGCCTCCAGTTTGGCTGTATAACTGCATCTCTCACATGTATTTAAGTTTGTTGGAAGGAGGAGAGGGTTGTCTGTGTATATAAGGCAATTGTAACATTGCCTCAAAATTCCCAGATTCACCAGCTGGACTGGAGAGTAACCTTGAAACTGACCCTTGGACATACCAGATTAGTATAGGGAACTGTTTTTTTACTGATCAGATTAGGGAAGGGAACTGATTTTTCACTTGCTCAGGAAGGACCAATCAGGAGCCTAATACTTATGAGAAGTCAAGGAGGGTGTAGTGCTTTAGTTAGTTAGTGTTTTCTTATAAGAGCTGAGCAAGTGCTGGGCTTTAGAAAGAGAATAGAGTGATTTATTTGAGAGTTTGAACAGTTCTAAGGGAAAACGTGAAGAGCAGACTTTGTGGAGCCCAGAATAGTTTAAACCTGTTTAGGCGGGGCTGCCCGACGCTACTCAGTGTGCAAAACTGCGCAAAAAGAGAGTTGTAGGGTTTTAAGAGAGAGAGAGAGATCAAGGAGTTTAGAATTGACCCAAAATGGCCAATAAAACTACAGCTTCTAGGTAGTAACCACTCCTCCAGGGACAGGTAGGCTGTTTAGTGTTAACCACTCCCACTGGTGAACACAGAGACTTCCCTTTAGCCCAAGCAAGCACTGACCTTCTAGAAACTTCCAAACAGTTCAGAACAGCAAATCTGTAACTGAACTTTCTTAACTTTCAGAAAGTGGGAAAAAAAGCAAGATTTTTTTTTTCTTTTTGTTGTAGTTGAAAGGTAGCAGAGATACACAAGCAGCAAAATAATCACAACAGTGCAATAAATGACCCCACACTTGAGTGCTAGGCCAAAATCAGGTAAAATTAAGTTTTTAGAGAAAAAAACTATTTTAAATTAAGTGCAACACAGGAAATGCAGTAAACAGGCTCTAGATGTGTTCCAAGTACTGTTACTGTTACAGATATAAACTTTAACAAGCTGGAAAATGCCAAAAAGTAGGCGGCAAAGCAGTAAAGCTTAACAAAAAATCAGAAGAAAATACTTAAAATCACAAAAGTGGCTCCTTTTCCTCTCAAGGCGTTTTCTCCCCTTGGTAGGTGGTTCAGCAACAACTAGCAAGCCTGAAAAGAATGAAATTAAAATGCAATTAAAACTCTACAAAATTAGCAATTTAAAACTTTTTGAATGAAGCAAGACAAGTGCACAACTGAGTCTACATATACAGAAAAGTCTATATATATATATATATATATATATATATATATATATATATACAGACTTTAAAACTTTAAAAGCTGGTAAAACACTTCATGCTTTCTTTTATTTTGTAACTGATAGTACATGGAGTAGATAAAACATCTTGCAAACAAAGAATTATGATTGGAACATGTCTTTAAAATCATATAATTAACATTATTCCCATGTAGAACATGAACTGTGACAGGTAAAATATAATGTTCTATTTTGTACATCAGTGCAATGTGAATATCACTTTTGAATACTTTTTCTCAGTTGCTGACCACACAAACAGCATGCTTGATACTGGTGTAAAGAAAGTGTGACTGCAAGCATACCAGCATTATTTGAAATAATAAAATCAGATGTGAGGTCTTGCATTTTCAGAATTAACTACGATGTGTTCATTACTTCATTACCAAGTATCCCTGAATAGTAGTCAAATATACCATTAGGTGAAAGCCTTTCCCAGGCCAGTTTTGCTTTCTGCTGCTCTAGCATATATCGCATGTTCAGTCCAACTGTTTGGAACCTCCTGGATCATCTGTTGTTTCCCAGTGGAATCTGCTAAAACAACATCATGACATTTATAGAATAGCTAAAGTAAGTGCAGGCATGTGTAGATAAAACACATTAAGACCTGACACAATGCAGTTTTCCAATAATAAGTCTCGAGTAAGTACAAGGCATAGTATGCAGGTCAGGTTTTCAGGATGTTAGCCAACAATATTCAGTAAGCAAATAAAACACATCCACTTAAAACCTAAAGCCTGTTTATTGAAAGATTAATACCCACAAAAGAGCACTTTTTCATAGCTGTCAGTTCAGAATCCGACTCGAACGCCTGTGAAGACTTCAGAGGTTGCTGCTTTACATGCAGCTGTGTGCTAATTAGTATGCTATGTCGGTTGTAAATGACTGCATTTTACGTCTTCATTTTATTTTACTGCAGGTTGGTGCTTGTATCTGTGAGCTACATTTAGTCTCTTTATTCATAGATTTGTAGTTCCATAAGACACTTGAAATTCTTCTTGCGGAGATATGAGTGTTACATTTGCAAACCACTGGTAAGTTGCTCAATAACCTGTTTATCTCAGTGGTATTTTTCAAATCTAGAAAATGAGAATGTTGTGAACTTTGTGAGACCATTGCCCACTTCATCAGCACTGCAATGCAACTAATAGTATTATGCCATATAGGTGATGATGATGATGTGGTAGAGGAAACGCCACTTAGGCCAGGATTCACAGTCAAGTTGCAGACTATGGTAGGTGCTATTGTACCAGAATCACCTATGTGCAACTTGAAAGTGATTTATACAACTGGCTAGTAGTAAAAGGCAATGAGTATAAAGATGAGGAATGAAGGCATAGAAATGGCAATATAATGACATGCAAATGAGGTTGTGTAGTCTAATGAATGTGCAGTGAGATGCAAATGAGGGTGCATGATTCACGGTTGTCAACAGTGTAGCAACTAACCGTGTCTAAGAATAAAGGCAAAAGATATGACAAAATTTGCAGAGTTGCACTGACAAATGTGCTTGGAGCAGTAGCAGGTGTAGCACTGCAGCACTTAATGACCATGTGTGGTGGTCACCTCCATCCCAGAGCATGATGTAACTTCAGCTGGTACAGTCAGAAATGGTACAGGCAGAAGATAACATACCACCAGCTCACAAACCAACTGCTTGACTAGCTTTGAGTTGATGGACATGTGATGCAGGCAGTCAGGTACATAAAGTCTGCGGGATAGATATGGTGAATGTATGGACTTCCTATAAAAATGGGTACCAAGGTAGGTGCAGCTTTTAATATGGTAGCTACAGGGATCTTTTTTAGCATTCTGAGACAAACATGAGACTTCTTGGTTATACTTCTTTTCATGCTCACATCATTAGTCGTCCAATTCTTTTCTGCTGTTATTTTTTTTCTTTTTTTTGCACCAGCTTTCATTCATTATAACAGTCTTTCAACGGTAAGTGGATGATTGTGGATGTGGATGCTGGACATCTGGGATGTTTTGTTATAAATGAGAGACCCTGTTACTCAGGATCAGAAAATGCTTGGAATGGATAGATCTGCACATTGACTTGGGGGTTTACTATGATCACCACCGTTATACCCAGTGCTGTTACAGTTCCATAGTTTCAACCCTAATGGACCTCTCCAAAATGATGAATCTCTGCATCTTGAGATTTCTATCCCATTTCATGTTTGTAGCTTAAGCAGCAGGACTTCAGTAGGTGCTAATAATGAGGTTTTGTACACATAACAACATTTCACTTACTCATGCACCTCAGCGCATAGTGTGTTGCCATTTACACCTAGTTTAGTACAATCATCATGGCTGCCTGATGACACACTTTGTGTAAATATGACCCATTCTTTAAAGCTTGATTTTGATGTTGCCTACTCAGTACAAGTATATACTGCCAGATGCAACTATTTATTTACAATCTAATGACCGTCTTAGTTCCATTAAGCCAGTGGCCTCTTTTCAGAGGAAACCCTAAGTGGTATTCATACTGACACATGAAAATTTGGCCAGGACACCAGGGAACTTACCCTGCATTTCTTGATAAGTGTCACGGGATGCTTTATATCCACTTAACCAATAGCTCATGCAGATGGGCTTAGTGTCTCATTTGAAAGACAGATTTCTCTGATGTGCTTGGTCTCATACCTTCTTTTTCTTACTTGTCCTGACCACTGCCATCCTGAATGAACTGTTTTTGGTGAGCTTTGCTATATATTCTCTCCTTATTTGACTCCTAGGGAACTTCTGCTATTTGCTACAACTATTCTGGGATACATGGCTCATATAGTCTAGCTATTAGTTTTGTAAAACCTCTCCTGATCATTCTCTGCTGTTCTTTTAATCACCTGCCTGAGTTCAGTGACCAGTGTACTCACCCTCTGAACACATCATGAAGGGCCACACGCAGTCTCCTGAATTATACATTGTTATTTTCAGTATTTGCATGCTGACCAAAGAACTTTCAGATCTCTTTCTGCTTTTGCTAGTGACAGTGTTAATGTGTCACATACAAATTAACATAGTAAAGATGCTGTCAAAACGACTACACAGTGACATAAAAGAAGATTACGTAAGACACAGTGTTAACTTGACATTAGCAATGTTGATAACAGGAAGAGGAGGAACTTGGATAGCACAATGCATACCTTTGATTAGTTTTTTTTTTTTGCAAGGGCTTTTTCTGTCAATTAATTTAATTTCCTAAGGCAGTTCTCCTCCCCCACCCTGTTCTAACATTGTTATGGCATACGTCTCTGAGGTTCTAGAAGCTATAGACTGCACACACACATCAAAATAAAAGCTCCACATGGGGAAAAGAAAAAAAATGTGCATCAACAGAAAAGGATACAACTCTGTCAGCTGTCATGTAGTGTGTAGTGCCCAAGGCATCATTTGCAATGTTTGTGTAGGTAACCCTGGCAGTTTTCATGACACACATATGGCACACCTGTGACCTGTATGCAAGGTTTGCTAGGGGTGACTTTTCACAAGGGCATCTAGTGGGGATGCAGGTTATACATTGGAACCTTGGTTCATGGCACTCATGAGAAACCCACACACCCCCACTGAGCAAGGATACAAACATGCTCCTGCTTAAACCAGCAATATCACTGAGTCTGTATTTGGCTTGCTCAAATCAAGGTTCTGATGTTTTGACACCTCTGGCAGTGCCCTGCTGTACAACCAAGCCACCTCAGCTAAAATACTCACAGTGTGTGCCATGTTGCACAGTATAAGTGTTGGGAAATAGCTGCAGCAAAGACTTTTGTCATTATTACTGGTACATGTTGTGCTAAAAATGAACTTATGTAATTTCCCATGTGGTCCCTTTGTCAAGAATTGTCATTACCTGAAAGCCTAATGATGTGTAACAAAAATGTAACTTATGTGGCAAACACCGTGAAAAGAATGAATGTGCAGGTTAATGCCATAAGTGCTATGTTCATATACTATTTACTTAGATTATTTTTTGCTTGATTTAATTAATTTGAATTCATTTATTAATTTATTTATTGGCTTCTGCATTTGTGTGCAGCCTGGCAATGCACAGTGACAGTTCACGTCTGAATTCAAAAATTTTATTTGGGCTGCTGTCAGTAAAACAAATGAGCCTGGTCCCAGTATGTTGCCATCGGCACTCTGGACAGTTATGAGTGAAAAAAAATGCACCTGTCATATAACTTCCGTTGTGGCTCAAAGTGCTAATTCAGCAAGATCTGAGTAACAGCAGCAAAAGTGCAGGTTTGATTTCACCATACACAAATGTTATTGTGTTGGAACAAGAAATAGTTTTTATATACTTTCTATTAGGGATAACACACTTTGATTTGCATGATGTTCGAAGGAAGTAAAGTGTGAGGGAATAAAGCCAGCAACACTACAAATGTGGAAATATAATTAATTAATGAATAACACTGTAAATAAATCAGACATGCTGATCATGAAAGTAATACATTTCTTTCATAAAGGTGTACATCTTACTTGTATGTGCTGTAGTAATATCTTGTGAGGTCCCTTCATCAAAAACTGTCATGACATGAAGGCGCGATGGATGTGTAGCAGAAATACAAGTAGCAAACACTATTAAACTACTGAATGTTTGAGGCTAATGCCATTGCTGCTTGGTTTAGTACTATGTATTTTATAAGGCCAACATTTGTTTAAATCAACAAAATGCTAAGTTGTTTTTCTTTGATTCTTTTTCATCTTCTCATGCCTTTGCATCCCTCTTGGAAATGCGTACATTTGACTGTCGGCATTTACTAGCAGTGATCAATCTTTCACTTTCCAAGACAAAAAAAAAAAATTAGAAATTTAATTCGGACTATCATCAGTAGCACAAGTGAGGCAGGCACCACTGGACTTTCATCAGCACTCTGGACAGTACCGAGTGAAGAAAATGCACCTGTTGATTACATTTCTTTGTGTCTCAAGGTGTTAATGCAGTAGATCTGGAGAAACAGCAGAGGTAATTTAGGGTTCAAATCCAGATTACAGATCGTTTAACTGAGGAGGTCAGAGTAAGTAGTGTCCTAGAATGTTTATTAGGATTTGAAGATAAAGTAAAACTGACTATTAAAAATATTAAATTTGCACCATAATTGTGTGTAATGATTACTACATATAATGTAATCATTGTAAATCATGTTAAACAATGATAGTTAATTTACTCTACACTAGCACAGGTATAATCTGCACTATGGTTTACTATCAAATGACAAGTGTAGGTTCAGCGAACTTGGAATGTCGAATAACAGTTGGCTGACTTTTGTGTTGCCGACCTACATGTGTTCGAGTCCCAGGTTCAGCAAATACACTGTGCATTCGCACATATGTGGTCGACCTTAGGACTAGAGATTGTGGTACAGTGCAGATTAGGAAATTTACCCTTTGCCCCACTGTAGTGTGATCTCGGAGTTGGAATATACAATTTGCAGGGGGTGTGGGGGTGCAGGGGGGCTTTCTCCCCCCTGCAAAAACGGGCACTTCTGTGTTGTGCAGTACGTATGTACTGCTGAAAACTACAACATCCATTGCTATTCTGAAAGGTGCAGAGGAAGGCATATGTAGAATAATGCCGAATTTGAATAATCGGCATTAAACTTGACAAAACTGCCTTTCTTCCTCTGCATTTTTCAGTGTTGTGAGTCATGCAAATGAATGGAATTCATTCTGTCATTCACGATTTTGATAGCAAACCCTGGACTATATTTCTTTTAAAAAAGTATGTATCATCACATTTAATTATTATGTGTAAAGGACATTATGTCATTTAAAGTATGTATGTGTGCAACCTACCCCAACATGTACTTTACTCAGGTCACGCAACTCCATGCATATGAAATTTATTTGCATTAAAAACACTGGCTTTTACATATAACTCCAGTAACATGACAAGTAAAAATCACACACGCATATAGACATGTCTTAATTACATCCCCACTCAGCTGAAATTGCTACAGCTCAACATTCAAGCTAAAAATATTAGTTATTCTGTGGCATTGACAATTAATACCAACATTTAGCTTTTAGCCTTTTATTAAGTCATAGGTTCAATTCAAAGTGGAATTATTCAAAGTTTGTATTCTGTATGGTATATGAATCCATTATGTACCAATTCATGACATTTTAATTCTAAACGACAATGATTATCACCAGCATCATTCAACATTTGATGCTTTTACAGTGGAACATCTAAGAACAGTGAGCATCACACATTGCCAAGTCTCACTGCTATATTTCACACCTCCATTTTATTTTAAAGGAATCATTCCCAGTTTCTCTGCCAGGCCATTTATCTGCTTTCAATTGCAAAAATGTATCTGGCAGGATTGTCTGTAATTATGTACAGGCTGGTGCTAGTGAGATATGAGTTGGGTGCCAATTCAGAAACATAGTTTTAGATGTCCTTCAAAATACATGGCAGGTAAAAATGAGGGTGGTGCTTCATTTAGAGACTAAAGATGGTTTGTTGAGGAGGCCAGGATCTTTGAGGCACTTCTCATAAAGTGCTGCATCCATAACCTTTTGCAGGGGGACTATACCAGGTTTCAGAACAAGGCTAAGGCTTGGAGTGGTTTAACTAAGGATGTCTTCAGTGCAACTGTCATCCCACACACTAGGGAACAATGTCATCACCATTATAGTGACATGAGGATGCACAAGCAGGATTTCCTGAGTCAAAGGGAGGCAGAGTTTAGGACTGGAAACACTTGTGTATTGTGAAGTATAGTGACCCTTCACCAGTCAGTAATATACCATGGATTGGTCAGGCAATACAATTATTCATTATACTTTGTTTGTCTATTTTCTATTCTGTACATTTGCTGAACAGATAACCCAAAATAGAGAGGCACATCAGGAAGGATTGGCTCACCTCAGAGAGGTAAGGATGGATCAGGTATGAATGCAAGCAAAATCACAGTACCTCTGCAATTTATTTAATCTTACAGAATTTCAGGACATCAGTCTATATCATATTGAGCATGGACACCTAACCTTTATATCAGACCTACATGCCTGCTCCCATAGCTGTTGGTCATTGCATTAGGCAATTAGTGAATCCACTTAGCTGTGTGTGGTTTCAGTTCCCAACAATAGCTGTAATTGCCTGACTTTGTACATGCATTTACTTATACATTTCTATTTTTTCTCACTCTAGTGCTTTAAAGGAGATGAGGCCTTATTCATCATTTCTTAATGTGTGGCATGCTACAAAATCATCACAAAGTGTGAGTGTACCGGTATTTTGATACTTTGTTGTGGTTTTGTGTTGGGTAATTAATGCTATTGTAGTCTTTGCTGTACTTCCTTCTGAGTATGCCTGCACACTGCTTAGCACACAGCACATTAAGTAATCAATGTCCTGAAATGTCATGTATTCTTCTTTGTGAAATAGATATAGTTTTAGCCGGTGGAAGGTTGCTTTGCCAATGTCTGAACAGTAGACTTATTGACCTATGGGTGGAGGATGACAACATTTGTCACAGACCAATGTTCAGTTGGTGTATGTGAATTGTAAATTGCCAGCAAGTCACTTAGTAATACGTGGTACTGTTTCACCTGGATGTGATCTATGTTACTGTAGTGTCATGAAAGTATTACTGTGTTTAAAAAGGCTCATTCAGGTCTAAATATTAGTTACAACATTATGGTATACTGCATTCACATGTGTATTCTCATATACTTTTTTATGTCAACATGTATGGCACAGCACTTGAACCAAGAAGGGCACATGTCATATCAATAATTGCCAGTTGATGTTTTCTGCATTTCCCCAGTAGCTGATGTAATAACACAATAATGCTTTTTTGTTTTGCTTAAGTCTTGTCTGGGCTGTCTATATATTTGTGTTACACACATATAATATATCTTATGTACTCTGATATCCATAATGACATACACACACACACACACACACACACACACACACACACACACACACACACACACACAACTCATTTGTCAGAGGACTGACTACATGAGTTGCAACTTGATTTATGCGCTATTTGCATATGTCACATGACTATAAGCCTCACTTTGTATATACGTATATCACATCTGCTATACTTAGACAGCTCAATCCAAATAAACATTGCAGGCTCGAACTTAACCCACCAGAAAAATAATTTATTAAAGTTAGCGTTTTCATTTTACTGCATTGAGTAAAACTTCTTCAGACAAAAAAGGAAAATCCTTGACCCTTAAATAAGTGACACTTTGGCAGCCACTCAGGTCAAAGGCAGATAAAGGATGAAAACACAACATGACTGTATACATACAGCTATATACATTGAAATGTAGGATATAAGCCTTATTTAGCTATGTCAAGATTCTTAAATGGCAACTCGCAGATATGCTCTGAGCTAGTGCAAAATAGCACAAAATATACTGACCCTACTGATACTGGCAACATCCTGGCAGATAGATTCAGTGCAAACTTCAACCCCCTCTCATCTCTAAAAGGGCCCACAACAATACCGAAAAAGTGTAGTGTCCCAGAAATCACAGACGCACAGGTGAAAACAGCCCTTTCAAAAGCTAAATACACAGCGTCAGTTGGGCCAGATGGTGTCCCAGGATACGTCTTGCACGAACTACAGAACGAACTAACCCCCCACCTAAACACGCTGTTCAACCCCAACCTCTCCACCGGCTACGTGCCCATAGAATGGTGCACAGCAATGGTTATTCTGCTCCACAAAGGAGGGGCCACAACTGACCCTGGTAACTATCGCCCCATAAGCCTGTCTAGCCTGGTCTGCAAGGCTATGGAGCGCATCATCATGGAACTCATTAACAAAGACATTGGGAACCTCCAAACACTTGACCCAACCCAGTTCGGCTTTGTTAAGGGTAGATCATGCCTACTAAACCTGGTTGACTTCTTTGAGACAGTCAACAAGGCCATAGACGATGGAAAGGTGGTTCACACAGCCTACCTTGACCTCGCCAAGGCGTTCGACACCATTCCTCACTCAGGTTTTATAGAACAACTCACAAGCCTGAACATAAACCCCTACATCACAAGATGAGTTGCCAACTGGCTTACAGACCAAACTCATGCAGTAAGAATAACTGGCTCCAGGTCCAACTCTAAACCAGTCACAAGTGATTTCCTGCAAGGCTCGGTCTTGGGTCCCCTACTGTTTGGCATATACTTCTCAGAAGTACAGGCAAACACAGGAGGACTATAGATACCCAAGTTCGCCGATGACTGCAAATTGGGAGACATAACTGACTCTCCAGCTGACACGGACATCCTCCAAAAAGGTCTTACTGAGAAGGACACCTGGTGTCAAAGTCATGGCCTCAAGCTAAATGCCAAAAATGCATAGTCATCCCATTTGGAAAAAACAAAACACCCACGAATTACCACATAGGTGGCAGCCCCCTTAATACAGAAGAGGTAATAAGAGATCTGGGGACCCAGGTAGATAGTAATCTCTCCTTTGACAATCATATTGCCAAAGTAGTTAGGAAATCCTTCTATATGGCCTATTTAATTACTAAAGGGTTTGCATCTAGAAATAAAGAGGTTATAGTGCCCCTCTATTTGTCACTCATTAGACCCATCATAGAGTACAATACCCCATTTGGGATGTACCTCACAAGACACTTCCAACAGCTGTAAAGACCACAAAAGTACTTCACCAAGAAGATTACTGGCCTCAAACGTATGTCCTATGCAGACCGACTGAAAAAACTCCGGCTGTACTCAGTGGCATATTGCTTACTCAGTGGTGATCTCTGCCTGACTTACAAAGCCATGTCCAACTCAGAATTGATGGACATGCTCCACCTTAAGAAATCCCAGTCACTGTGAGCCACACGCTCTAGTGAGGCTAAACCTCGCCACAACAATAAATAGAACATGCTGGAGGGATAGATTCCTGTCACAGAGACTCCCCATGCTTTGGAACAAAATTCCTATCTACATTAGGCAGAGCCCCTCACTAACACTCTTCAAGAGAAACCTTGATGAGTGGATGGGTAACAGAAAATACACCCCTGGGATCACTTCATTGGCTCTGCTTGACAGAGGCTCAGTTAATTAATCAATGGGGTGGCAAAAGCTGACACATTCTGGTTAGGCTTATAAATGCCCTCAGGCAGATAGCCTAGTACCTACCTATGAACCTATGAACTGAAATGCACAAAGCTAAGAGCAAATAGCAATGAATGACAAACTTCCACAGCAGACTTACTGACAGAATATCTGGCTTTTTGGAATGCAGGCTTGGAGGAGTGCAGGTGCACCCTTGTAAAACACAAGTCATGTTTAAGAGAGATCAAAGAGGGTTATGCAGTTAAACAAAATACATCTGGAAACAATAGAAGATTAGCTCATAGTGGGATTATATGGGTAGCTGGAATTTATGTGTCAACATTCGAATTAATGAAACTATTGTAATCTTGGAGGCAGGGCTGTGATGCAGAGGCTTGTGTGTAGCCTGTGTACCAAAAGCATCGACAGTGGGTTGTTTGGGATAGGTGATTTTCCAATGGTGATTTGTAAGGAATATATCTAATGTCTAAAGGTTCGAGGCTCCTGAAAGATACAGCAGCAAACATTGCGAAGGGCATCCACAGCAAGAAAATAGCTCATGCCCAGACAGTCTGAGATGTGAGGGGCTAGTGACATTTACATGAGAATAGTTTGGGGAGCAGAACTCATAAAACAAAGCTTTTAGACTGCACTAACAAAATGAAGGGTTGCTCTTATAGAACTGGAAGCAGGTATTATATCTGCATGCCTGATAAGGTTGGCTCTATGCACTTCAGAAAGGACATGCATTATATATGTTTGTTAATTTAATTTGGTAAACCCTTCAAACTCTCCACCTGAAAATTCAGGACCAAAACAGTGGATTGTCTTCTGTTTCTTTAATGTTCTCCTGATTTATGCAAGCCTTCATACCCCATGAAATAACATAGCTCTCCTAAGCTGCTTTGTTTATATGCTATTACAGTACTGAACCGGGGAGAAGGACAGCTCTTTCTGCTTGTTCCTCATAGCCTATATATGTTGTTTTATCAATGTCCAGTTAACCTGTCTCCTGCAACAGTAACTCTATATTTTCTACAGTTGTCACAATATATTGGATATTTCCTTTTGCAAGTACCTATTACTTGCCTTTTTGCAGTCCTTCTTTCTATTCACACTGTAGACCAAGAAACATTCAGCTAAGGATATGTGTGTGTGTGTTATATGTATAAAATACATATATATATATATATATATATATATATATATATATATGTATTTATATATATATATATATATATCTATCTATCTATCTATATATATATTATATATATATATATATATATATATATATATATATATATATATATATATATATATATATATATACGGTTCCCCTTTATAATCTCGAAATACTGAAATCTTGAATTTCTGTATCTCGAAACCATAAAGGCAAACATTCAAAGTCCCAAAATCCCAAAACAGCGAAATATAAAATAGCAAACATATACACACACACACACACACACACACACACACACACACACACACACACACACACACACACACACACACACAACACATACACTATCCTACCCACACTACATGCACAAACACAACAACACAAATCAGCACACACACACTACATATAAGCAGGGGGCCAAGCCCCCACACCCCCCTCCTTATATATACTAACTCCGAGATTGCACAAACAGGAAAAGACAGCAAACTGACACCCAGACAGTCCACAGTCCCTCGCACACAAACACAAGCATCACACACATACAAACACCAACACACCCAACACTTACACACTCATACTTTCACCTGCCTACCCTAACCCACATGTACAACTTACAAACACACTCACATACATTCAAACTCCCACCCAAAACCCTTACAAAACACTCACTTATCTTAAATCACATCTAAATCCACACACAACACATTACACCAACCACAGAAAACACTGGTGTAAAGTCTTAACTGCAAATTTGAGATATTCAAATTTGCGATTATGCACTTTCGCTATTTTAAAAATTCACCTTTATGGTCTTGGGATACTGATACCAACTTAGAAAATATTATCATTTATTACATTGTAATCAAGTCTTGCAAGTGTGTCTGTTGGTCGAAGTATTCTTTTTTTTCCATACTTACTTGCCTTCCCAAATAAACCAGACTGCATCCCTTGGCAAGTAACACTTTTCAATGCCATTACTGCATAAATTGTAAGTATTTGGATTCTTTAGTAGCAGGGCCTATTCATGAAAGAGTGTATATAGTTAAATCTGCCTTTACTTGCCGCACTAAAAAGTAGATTATAGTACCAGTTGTTGAGGCAATTTGTGTTATACAAGTAATTTTATTTATTATTTATTTATTTGCATTTATTTACTAGGAGGTCTACTGGGCCAGAGTGAGCCCGTTTTCAGTAGATGCCAGGGAGAAAAGCTACAGAACAAGGAACATAATAAAGCTACAGAGTTGCAAACAAAAATCAGGCAGCTGTAATGCAGAACACTACATTAAAAACAGAAAATCAAAACAGCTCTAATACAGAACACTGCATTGCAGGCAGGTGATAAAAATAGATAGTTTACAGGTTATACAGATTTTGGGTCCGAGTGATTAATAATAAATGAGTCTATATATGCTGGACAAACATGAGTGCACTAATGACATAGCACAATAGTGAATCTGTGAACATTATACAAATTATACAGATTTTGGGTTGCAGTGACTAATAATAAATGATTCTAGATATGCTGGACAAACATGAGTGCACTAATGACATAGCACAATAGTGAATCTGTGAACATTATACAAATTATATAGATTTTGGGTTGCAGTGACTTATAATAAATGATTCTAGATATGCTGGACAAACATGAGTGCACTAATGACACAGCACAATAGTGAATGTGTGAACATTATACACATTATACAGATTTTGGGTTGCAGTGACTAATAATAAATGATTCTAGATATGCTGGACAAACATGAGTGCACTGATGACATAGCACAATAGTGAATCTGTGAACATTATACAAATTATACAGATTTTGGGTTGCAGTGACTAATAATAAATGATTCTAGATATGCTGGACAAACATGAGTGCACTAATGACACAGCACAATAGTGAATCTGTGAACATTATACAAATTATACAGATTTTGGGTTGCAGTGACTAATAATAAATGATTCTAGATATGCTGGACAAACATGAGTGCACTAATGACATAGCACAATAGTGAATGTGTGAACTTTATACAAATTATACAGATTTTGGGTTGCAGTGACTAATAATAAATGATTCTAGATATGCTGGACAAACATGAGTGCACTAATGACATAGCACAATAGTGAATGTGTGAACATTATACAAATTATACAGATTTTGGGTTGCAGTGACTAATAATAAATGATTCTAGATATGCTGGACAAACATGAGTGCACTAATGACTTAGCACAATAGTGAATGTGTGAACATTATACAAATTATACAGATTTTGGGTCTGAGTGATTAATAATAAATGATTCTAGATATGCTGGACAAACATGAGTGCACTAATGACATAGCACAATAGTGAATCTGTGAACATTATACAAATTATACAGATTTTGGGTTGCAGTGACTAATAATAAATTATTCTAGATATGCTGGACAAAAATGAGTGCACTGATGACATAGCACAATAGTGAATCTGTGAAAATTCCAGTATTGCAGTATTGCAGTTTTGCAGTATTGCAGTATTGCAGTTTTGTAGTATTGCAGTATTGCAGTATTGCAGTTTTGCAGTATTGCAGTTTTGCAGTATTGCAGTTTTGCAGTATTGCAGTATTGCAGTTTTGCAGTATTGCAGTTTTGCAGTATTGCAATGGAGAGGAAATGATGGAGAGTAGCAGTTAATGATTCTGAGAGTATGGTTAGCCTTAGAGCAATTACTGAATAGGTAGCAAGTTTGAATAGAAGATATAGTAGGTACATCTGATTTAGTTAGATTAAATGTGTCTGGTGGCATGTATTAGGTTTAGTAAGTTGGAAGCACTGGAGATCTATATATATATATATATATATATATATATATATATATATATATATATATATATATATATATATATATATATAAGGAGTCAGAGCCATAACTGAGATGGGGAGGAGAGGTAGGAAGGCCAGGAATATTGGGTATTTTTTAGTCAGTGCTGGTGCATGTACATAGCCAATGGGAGATCAGGTGTTGTTTCAGTGAAGTCTTAAAGTGTTTCACGGTTGCATATGGGTAGCAGATCACAAGATAGTTTAGGTTTTGCTACAGCGAGGAGCATCTGATTGACCGATCGCAGAGGTCTCTTTAAGCGATACATGATGAACAGACTGGAGAGTGCAGGACAACTAGAAGGCTTATAGATTAGCTTATAAGCTGTAGTTAGTTGCAGGTATGTTAGATGTTGGGTCAGTTTTAGACAGTTTAGACATTGGAGTGATATGCAGTAGTGGGAGGAGTGTTTGGTGCTGGTTACAAATTTTGCAATTTTGTTATAGCATGACTCCAGTTTGGATTTAAGAGAGGATTGTATATTAGTGAGGAGAGGTGCACCACAGAGAAAGGATGGGATTATCAAGGAAGAGGCAAGGGATAGCCTTGCTGCATAGGAGAGGAAGTGTTTATGTCTGTAAAGGATGCCTAATTTCTGATAGCCTTTTTTTATATTTCTGTTGATATGCTAGTCAAAATTAAGGTGTTCATCTGTAATGATGCCTAGTAGTTTGGTATAGGGGACTATTTCAAGGCAAGTGTTGTTGAGTGAGTTAATGGTAAAATCATTTTTTGGTTGAGGTGTTGTTTTTGGGAGGTGAATAACATGAGTTTGGTTTTATTAGCATTTAGAGCTAAATGGTAATTATACATCCAGGTTTCAGTTTAGGTGAAGGCATTCTGAGTGAATGTAATTAGTTCTGAAGCAGACTTGACCAAGCAGATGATAGTGGAGTTATCTGCATATTGGATTACATTAGCATGGGGTATGCTGGTATAGAAATCATTAATGAAAATGCTAAAAATCAGGCGACCTAGTATGGACCCTTGTCAGTGTTGATGTCAAGGAAAGGAGAGAGGGATTGGTGTCATCTGGTTGCTTGTTGTCAGTCAGTAAGGTAAGTTAGAAAACCAGTTTAGGGTAGGGGGAGATATGCCTAAATTGGAGAGTTTAGCCAGAAGAAGCAGGTGGGAGACAATATCAAATGCCTTGGAAAGGTCTAGAAATAGTGAGGAAACAATATATCCTAAGTCACAAGCATGGTTGATTGTGTCCAGGAAGGATATAAGAGCAGTAGTGGTGCTATGACTAGGCCTAAACCCATGCTGGGCAGGTGAGAGGAGGTTGTAGTGTAGTAGATAGTTAAGTAATTGGCTATGAATACATTTTTACAGACTTTTGGAGATGGGAGAGAGGATGGAAATTGGTCAGAGGTTAGATATATCATTATTGCTTCCACCTTTGTGGAGAGAGGATAAATGCCTTTTTCCACATGGTGGGAATGACGGACTCTTGAATGGATCTGTTTAGTAGTATACTAATGGGATAGGCTATAGCGGCTGCAGATATTTGGAGAAATTCAGCTAGTAAGTTTATGTGGAGCATTGGATCTGGGTTTAAGTTTAAGAAGAAGTTTTTTTTTATGGCAGCGGTAGGTATGGGTGAGAGAGAGAGAAGTTAGGTGTTTTTGTTACAGATGGGTCCAGGGGCAGTGGGTTGATTGGTGGGAAGTTGGCAATGAAGTTGGCTATACTGTTTTTAAAGAATGAGTTAAGTAGTGAAGCAATGTCAGTTGGAACCCTGTATGGAGCAGGTGAGGGATTTTCACTTTTGCCTGGGTTTCATAGAGAGCTTATTGAGCTCCAGAACTTTTTGGGATTGAGCATATGGTCGTTTTGCAGAGTAATATAGTGGTCTTGTTTGTTTTTGATGTCAAGTCGCTTTACTTGATTATGCAGTTGTTTAAATTGAGCAAAATCTGTATTTTTTTTTCTTGTATGCCATAATTTCCAGGCCTTATTTCTAGCTTTCATAAGTTGTTTAGTGGATTTGGTGAGCCAACTGGCCTGATTGGCTTTCACTCTCCTATGTCGGAGAGGAGCGAAATTGTCTAGTACTTGGCGGAATGTAGATTTAAAGAATTCAACAGTGTTATTCAGCATTAGGACTTTAAGTGGATGCCAGTTGATCTTTCGTATGGTGTTGTTAAAGGTAATTGGGCAGAAGTGAGATAGATCTCTAGTATGCTTGTAGTGGTGCATATTAAGCACTGAGGTATACGCATTATATATGCAGGTAAGTGATCACTAATGCTGTTAGGTAGACTACCAGTGCAGTGGATTTTGCTAGGGTCGGAGACAAGGATCCAGTCTAGTACTGAGCCATTGTTAGAGTTTTTCTTGGGCGTAGTTATGGTAGTAATGAGTTGGGTGTACTTAAATATGTTGATACTGTTTGTTGGGTGATTATGTATGATGCCTAACCAGTTAATATTCACATCACCGAGTATGATTGTTTCATTCTCTATATTTCTGAATTACCAGGCTAGTATTTCCTCAAGTACTGGTATATTGCTGCTGGGGGGGGGTATATGTGGCTCTAATGCAAATGCTTATGTTGCTATTAATTTTCATGTGGGATATTAGTATTTCAACTGTAGGATATGTGGGAGTGTGTTTGTTATATGGGACTATATCAAATGTATTATGGTATATCAAGGCAATACTCCCACCTTTTTTCTGTGTCTATCTGTCCTAAGGCAAGAGAAGCCTGATGGGAGCAATTTTAAGTTTTATTATATAAAGTTTTAGCCAGGTCTCAGTTGCTGCTATAATATCTGGCTTATTGTGTTCGATCTAGGCATGGAGATCTGGAATTTTATTTCTGATGCTTTGGAGGTTAATGGTAGTGAAGTTAACAGTTTTGTGACAGTTTTTGTGATAAAAAGGGGGCTGAGTGGGTCCTTGATTGGGGTGAATATCACTTCATAGTATTAGGTTATGGTGAGTGCTTAAGGCATTAGTAGTGTAATTTTCTCTTAGTGTTATATTTATGTATGGAGGTAGGTATTATTTTAGTTTTTACCTGTGAGTGCAGAATTTCTGGCTTTTTAAAGAGGGTGGTGGGTGCTATGTCAGAGAAGGAAAAGAGCTTTGGCAGAGCAGTGGTGGTTATGCAAGTGGGTTTGTAATATTCATTTATGGTTTTAGGAGATGTAAGTAATTTTAAAAAGAGGAAGGATAGAGAGAGTAAGTAGTGTTAAGTAGGAGATGAATGCCATGTTGTGGTGGAGTGGTGTGTATGGTAGTCAAGAGGAAGCTTTATTTGTAAGGTAAACTGGATTGTGAAGATAGTGTGGCGGAGTATAGGGTGGGGTATAGTGTGAGATGGTCAGTTATACAATTAGTGAGATGGGAGGGTGTGAGGAATTAATTGACAGAGGGTTGGGACTGGGTGAGCTGTAGAGCTGGGAGGAGTTTTGGTTAGAATAAATGTAACTGAAGTGGGGGTGGGTGGGAATGGGTGTAGGGTAGAGGAGCGGAGTGAGCCCGAGCAAAGTGAGGGCGGACGGACCAGGCACTCCCTTCTCTAGTCAGCCACAAATAAAAAAAAAAATCAGTAAGATAAGAAAAAACTCAGAAAGGTGAAGCCAGTAGAGAGAAGAGGACTGACGAGGGAGTTATTGTAGCTAAAGTAAGCAGGGTCAGCAGTTTGGGCAGGTGAGGAGGTGGAGAGAGACATATTTGATTTAGTTTTATGGGTGTTCTAGGAATTAAGAGAAAATGGGTAGGGATAGTATCAGTAATAAGGAAAGATATAAGAGTGTGGGAGAGTTTGCTAGAGACAGGAAGGAAGAAGCACTGGGAGAGAGTTTGGGTGGGAAAGAATGAGAGTAGATAGGATGGTGTAGACCATGCCAGCAAGGAGGTTAGAGTAGGCTGGTAGTCTATGAATAGACAGGGGTAACAACTACGCCAAGAGGTGTTTAGGGTGATGTATGAAGGCACCTGTGTACAAGACAGCGTAGTAAGTTCAAGTTAAGAATTAGAAAATAAGTAAGTTTGCAGGCACATTCATTAATTATGCAAAGGAAACAGGATCCCAAAGGAGGTTAGGGCATCTAGTGGTAGTCAGAAATAAAATGGCACAGAGGTCTTTTGCTTACGAGGAGTTTATCTGGGAGCCTCGAGCAACACGAGCTGAGGGAGGTTGAGAGGGTGTATAACATTAATTATGCAAAGGAAACAAGGTCCCTAAGGAGGTTGGGGCATCCAATGTAGTGAGAAGTAAAATGGCACAGAGGTCTTTTGCTTGCAAGGAGTTTATCTGGGAGCCTCGATCAATGCTGAGCTCTGGGAGGTCGAGAGGGTGTATAACATTAATTATGCAAAGGAAACAGGGTCCCGAAGGAGGTTAGGGCATCCAGGGGTAGTGAGAAATAAAATGGCACAGAGGTCTTTTGCTTGTGAGGAGTTTATCTGGGAGCCTCGAGCAGCACTGAGCTGAGGGAGGTCGACAGGATATATAACATTTAATTATGCAAAGGAAACAAATGTTATGGCATGCAGTGGTAGTAAGTATAAAATGGCACAGAGGCCTTTTGCTTGCAATGAGTTTATCTGGGAGCCCTGAGCAACTCTGAGCTGGGGGAGGTTGAGAGGGTGTATAACATTAATTATGCATAGGAAACAGGGTCCTGAAGGAGGTTAGGGCATCCAGTGGTAGTGAGAATAAAATAGCACAGAGGTCTTTTGCTTGTGAGAAGTTTATCTGGAAGGCTCGAGCAATGCTGAGCTGAGGGAGGTTGAGAGGGTGTATAACAGATTGGAGATGCATTCATTTAAATGCATTATAAACACCATTCATACATCACTGTGTGTGGGGAGGATGTTGGCCAGGTGCAATGTCACTTAAGGTGCACATTCAGAAATGCTTGAAAGACATTTAATGGCAATTTGTTTAAATTCAGTGGCTAAACATTTCATAGAGGTTAATGTGGATAATATGAACACTTTCAGAAGTAGGATTATGCGTATCCTTATGAGTTCTACCTGATCAAATATGGTCATAATAACCATTACCTCGAAAAAGTGATAAAAGCCATGCACATATTAAAATAAAATATCATCTCAGTGTTGTGCTAGTTACTTATAAAAGTAATAAGTTAGTATTACTAGTTACTTTTAAGTGAAAGTAATACATTACTATTACTAGTTACTAACTAAAGTAACTAGTTACTTTTGAGTTACTTTTACACAAGTATAGTTTATCAATTGTCATATTCTGATTTATTCACGTTACTTGTGTTTAAGGAATACATGCTTACTGCACATGAATATGAGTGTATTATTAAAGCTGTAGACACCGTATTACAATAAAGATAAATAGCATTTTACAGTTTACAAAGTCCCACAGACCAGTCTTTATAGTCAAGGAACAATTTAATACTTAAACCAAAGTACACGCAGCCAGCAATACAAGACCCATAAACAAGTTACAACCCATCAAATTTCCAACAACATGCATTAGGCTAAAGTGCTAATCTGATAAAAGTGATACAGAGGACACAAAAATACTTTCAGAATATGTCATAAATGTCTAGCAAACTTACTATCATTACAAAGTCAACCAAAATATCACTATATATAACTATTCACATCACAATGACTAAGCAATCACTACACATTTTTATTGGCTCGAAGAAGGAGCAACTTTTCAAAGTGTTCGTCGGTGAGTCTATTTCTTCTTGCAGTCTGCACTTGTCCACCAAGACTGAACAGACGTTCAACAGGTGCACTAGATGGCAGAGGTGTATTAGTGTTCAGAAATATCTTCTTGACTATAGGGTAACTGTTGAAAGAAGATATTTCTCTGAAAGGGTCAGCCAGATACATTTCCATCTGAGAAGATATGCTGACACTGGCTGCTGTCGATTCTTTGAAGTTGAAAAAGCTGTCTTCAGCAGTTAGTGCAGAAGCTTCAGTTGACCCATGCTCAGGTTCATCCACTTTCTGCATGGCATCAAGGAGCAGAGCCTTGCCTCTGAGTTTCTGCTCTTCACTGTCCATCCATCGCAAACTGAACTGCGGATGCACTATGCTAGCCAGAATGAGCTCTTTGCGCTCCAGAAGGTGATTGAACCGAGCCTCAATGCCTTTAAGAAGAGCATCGACTAGTGGCACAATGAGCTTCACAGACTGCCTGACTTCGGACAACTTGTTTTTCAAGCACATAATGGTGGGAATCAGGATTCCCATGAAGCATTTCAGCTCAGACTGCAGGATCTCCAGAGCCATTGTCAGGGGCTGCATTGCTTGCACAAACTCAGCAACAAAGATCATTTCAGCAGGCCTGAAGATGGCAATTCCAATCTCTTCATATATCTAATTCAACAAGCCTTCACCCTGAGTTGAAATGCGGTGAATTCTCTCCATCACATAGAAAGTGGAATTCCATCGCGTCGCATTGGGAACAATCATTGCCAGATCACACTTATCGCTAACCACCTCAGCAGCTTGGGTGCTGTGACTAGTCTTGTTCCAAGCAGCATAACATTTGGCCATGGTACTTCGTATGATCTTTTTATACTGTGCATCATCACAAACAGATTCAGCATCATGCATGGCAACTAGATTCAATGTATGTGCTGCACATCTCAGAAGGGGAGGCAGTGAATAGGTGCTCTCACTTTGCCCTGACTGACAGCACAGCTGTCACACTGTTGTAAATCACTTCACCATCACCATTGTCATCCTCATCTTGGGACAGAATGCTTGTAGTCTGAGATCTCTCACATTCTGCAAAGACATTGAAAGCCTTTACAAAATTGCTGCCATTGTCAGTAATTGTCGCACACACCTTTTGATCTATTTTGTACTTGATGTGAATGCTCTCAAGAGTTGATGCTATGAGATTGTATGTATGCCTCCCCTGTATTCTGCAGCATGACAAAGCAGCTGACTTTCGTTGAAGTGTGTCACAGTTGATCCAGTGTACAGTGACGCAAAAGAAACTTCAATTCTGATGGGTCCAAATATCAGCTGTAGTGCAAACAGTTGAAACACTTGCTAAAGTTTCCATCAGATTCTCCTTCATATCACTGAACTATTTCTCCACCTGTTCAACAAGAGTTTTCCTGCTCATGACCACCTTTCCTGGCTGCAGGCCAGTTACAAGATTGATGAAGGATGGCTGCTCGACAACGCTGAAACACTGCATGTCATTCACCACAAAGTCAGTGATCAAACTACCCACCTTGGACTGTGTGACTTGACCAGAACCAATGAATGCTGTAATAGACGGCTGTGTTTCTTGTCCGACTTGTCAGGCCCAGAATCAACTGCTTTCCTTTTCAAACTACTTAGCTTTCCAAGTACAATAGGATGTGATGCTTTTTTAAATTTGACATACTGTATGCTGAAGTTCTGTAGGTCTTCTTTGTTGGTGGACATAGCTTACATTTCACATCAATTTTTTTCCATCATTTGTAATTAGGTCAAAGAATTCTGTGTAAATGGATCGTTCAAATGAATTTTGACTTTCCATCTATGAGTGAAAGCACTAAGCAGAAAAATAAACGGATGTGCGTGGAATATCTATTTATTGCAAATGTTTTATTTTATAACCTCTGTCAAAATGTGGCTCTGATCGACTGAAGCTTAAAATAAAGGGACCGCCAGAAATACAAAAAAAAAAAAAAGAAAAAGTTAACTATATAGAACTTTTTTTTATATAAACATGAACCTACAGTGAATGAATTTTCTCAGTTTTCTTTAATAGCTGAATAAAACACTGATTTGCATCCGAAACACCTAAATAGTCCATAGAGCAGCATAAACAACTGAAATGCTGCAAGAGGAAGCTGTTCTGTTAGAAAAATAAGTGAAGCCCTGTCCTTTGCACTGGCCATGGGTATGGTTTCTCCTGCAAAAATTTTTTCTACAAAAAAGTCCCTCTTCTGGCATTTGAAAAGGTGGCAAACCCATTACTTACTTACACTGCTTGTAATCTCAGTTTCAAAAATATGTCTACATCTAACCAAATATCCAAATTCTTTTGCCCTAAGGAATGTATGATGTTTAATTAACAATATACATTACAACAACTATATTACCAGTAAAGCAGATCAAAGATGGCCATACATAGTAAAAGTCACCTTTATTGTACCACTTCAAATCACCAGTGGCCATTTACTTCAAGACATGCAGTGGAGGAATTCAACTGCCTGTCACCAAGGGGGGAGTAAAAAGACAACTCAATCATTCTTTAAATGGCTTTTCTGCTGGACTTTGTTGTATTAAATAACTAAGTATATTCCACACACAACAGAGTTAGTGCCTTCACAAAATAAAATATACCTTTGTGGGGATTTTTCCAATCATAGTACCTGGCTGTCAGTACAAAAATAAATGAACCCACTGTTCTGCTTTGAACAGCTTTGGCTCCACTACACAACTTTTGATTGGTTCATATACCACAATTACGAGTCCCCTAGAGCAGCCAAAGCAGCCCCATACCCAGCAATTCCAGTATTCCATTACTTGGCTATTTCTCCCCACTTACCATAAACACTATTCAGACCTGTCAGTGTGCATACTGCTTTCTTTCTTACTTCTACAATGATAACAGATATTGAAATAAAAGAGCATAAACACTGATAACCATTTGCTAAAGAAACAGTACAGTCTCACAGTGAAAATAGACTTAGCATGACCATGTAAACATATTTGCCCTTGAAACTCACATTCATTGAAAGGGCACTAAAACTCACATTCAAAAAAAATGTCTCTGGCCAGTGGAGGACATCCACACAACAGGCCACTCTAATACAATATGCAGAGGATTCCACTCTCACTTGCACATCTGAAACATGTTACACCTCCAAAAAGTTATTCAGGAAGCTTTAACAGCCACCGAAACATGGCTTTGTAACTCATAATTTAAGCTCAACCCAAAAAAGACCAAACTACTACTTTTTTCCCCAAATCCCTCTGTCATGAAAAAACAAAATGTAAATGTCCTCTCTTTTGATAATACAACTATTGAAGTCACTTCTCTTAGCAAATTATTAGGAGTGATTGTGGATGATAACCTTCCATTCAACCTGTATATCTAAAATTGCATAAGAAAAACTCATCAAAAACTAGGAATGCTTTACAGAGCCAAAAAACTCTCACCACACACAACTAAAACTTCTCCTGCGACACAACTAAAACTACACTTGACACTACTAATCCCCTCCCCACACTTCTTTATTGTGCTTTCATCCTCACTAAACTCCAGGTTTCACAAAAAATAAAACTTGAACAATGCAACAATAACGTTGCTAAATGAACTCTGCACTGCTCAGAAGTATGCATGTACTTAGGCAGTATATACATAGGCAGTAATTGCAGAGTTTACACAGCTGCAGTAGGGTGGAAGTGAACTAGGGCACACTCCCCGACAGCAGTATGATACAGCACCAACAACCTCTATCTCCTCATCTGCCATGGGCATAGGTCAGACTGACCCCATGGAGGGCTAATGGGGGTCTGTGAATGAGGAGAAGAACTGGTGACAGCTGATGGTCAGCTGTGGGAGGACAGCAAAAAAAAGTAGCTGTAATGCATCTGTGTGGTTTATATTTATATATGTTTATGCACACAGCCTGTGAAGTTTATTTTTATATAAGTGTGAATGGCATTGAGTAATAGATTTGGCTATGATGTTTGAGTAGTTGAAATATTTGGTTGTGTATATGAAGTGATGAGAAATGCTTGAAGAGGCTGATAATTTGGTAGTGAAATACAGATTGTAGCTAATAAAGTTATTTTCATACTTCTTTTTCAGCATGCATTGTTTACAACACACACACACACACATATACACATACAGAGTGGCAAAAAGTAAAGCAAACCTCAATGAATAGTGAGAGTTTCTAATATATGAACAAGCTCACTAAAAAACAAAACCAGCTACGTACAGCATTAAATCCACAAGCTAAAACACAGATATTTTCATAATGGCACCATTTTCTTTTACTAACTAGTAAAACTGACACAGAAAAACTGCTATAAGAAGTTGAAGGAAGCTGGCATTAACTGCTGCCGTAGTTATCTGGTTCTCCTCTGCTTGCTAAACTAAATTTGCATTTTAAATGTATCATATATGCAGCATCACCTATTTGGAACCTGTGTCTACTGATTTTGCCATGTTGATGACACTGTCTTTTTCATGTAGACCAGGTCTAAGCTACTGGTCTCAGTGTGTGTCACCAAACCCTGCTTCCTCTTTGCAGAGCTGTAGAGCTTCAGTTGCTCAGTACTACCTGTTCTAGCAACTATCTCAGGTGCCAGATTTGTTATTCAAAATTGGTTTATCTGAGTGTCCATAGGACTTGGAGCATCTACTCCCAGCTCAGACTGTGACTAGACTTGTGTCTATTAAGTACACTGAGCTGAGACTGTGTTAATAACTGCATCTTTTATACTAAACTGCCCTTCCAACACCAAGCTAATTATAGCATGCTGCTCAAAGTGGAAAAGGGGGAGATATTTTTTTTCATTTCTATGTACATTGCTAAACAAAGATCAAGAATACTAATGAATGGAGTAGCAAAACAATGAGGGCCAGATAAAAGGAGAATGGGGAGGGGGTTACTGAAAAACAAACTAGTACATCTCGTATATTAAAGAACAAAAATGTCATCTGTACACAGGTGTAGAAGAAATAGTTTCTCTGTCTTAAGGCATCAGAGATGTAATGACAATGTCTCCTAGTTTTTCTTTTCACCATTTGAGCTGTCTGGCTTAAAGTTAGTAATAAATCAATTTGAGGTATATGTTGAGGAAGTGTAATTAGTGGACACACACCAAGCTTCTGACTTACAGCTCGTGTTATTCACTATTTTAAATACTTATTGTGAATGCTGAATGCTGGCCATTCCTGAGCATAGTACATCTCTTGAGACTCAACTGGTATTGGATTACTTCATTAGTTACAGAATTAGTTAGCAGTATATTACAAATTTACAGCTGTCAGTTTAGCATTGCAAATGAACCTTGAGGCAATGCACTTATAAAGTAAATGGCAAGCCTCTGCAGATGGTAATACATAGAGACAGGACTGTTGCACGTCAGATGCTTTAACACAGTGGTAGTAAAGCCTACACAGAATGGCAACAGGGAACTGAAGCTCTCTCTACTTTCTTTACATGCACTGTATTTACCACAATTTCTTATCTATGTACTTACGATTTGTAACAGGCTGCAATACAGCACCTTATTTATTTTTCCTGATGGATTTTCAGTTTTTGTTTATTTTTCTCTCGAAATAACCATAAATGGCAAAGCAGGAAAGGGAAAGCAAGCAACTGCGCAACCATGAACTACATTAATCAACCACAAGGCGCCAACACGGAAATCTCATTCTCTTCTTTTTTTAATAGTGGGTGGCGTAAGTGCATCCATGCATATGACACACACATGGTCCTCTTTAAAGGAGAACACTCCACAGTGTTAACAAGGTTCTTTTTTTTTCTCGCTCCACCAGCTACGTGGTTGAATTCAATCAAAAGTAATGTAAAAGTAATTGAGACTTGCTTTACTAGTTGTTAAAAAAAGTAATACATTACAGTTACTGCATTACTGTATTGACAAGTAACACATAATATTACTAGTTACTTAAAAATATAATATATTACAGTAATGCTTTACTTTTGTAATGCGTTACTCCCATCAAAAAAATCCCACTTTCAACTTAAAGTATTGCTGTGAGAAGATGTCAAGGTATAAATTCATGTTTTTAGTCATCCTTTCCCAACTATGGGATAACTTATTTTCTTTCTCCTTAGTAAAACATATTTGTGCTTGTAGGTACAGCTGGGCAGCATAAGTGTATTTCTAATGACTCTTTAAATGTGCCCTAATAAATTGATTTTTAAAGGTATTGTTAAACTTGCAACTACTGCAATTAATGCAAGGATGCTATCAATTGAATTATGCTTACTATCCTTATTTAATTTGTTTACTTAGACATGATTATACATGCCTCTGTAAAACTGTTTAGCTGAAATACAAACAAGACTTTTGGATAAATAGTAATAGGAGCAGCAGTAGGTCTCCATGATTTTTCTAAACATTGTGTAGTGCAGACTTAGGAAACAAGTAGATCTGTAATGAGTGGTGAAGGCGTGAATTGTGAACCAAGTTCCTTAATCCTTAAATAAAATATTTATTTTATCACGCAAAAAACAGACTCTGTGTTTTTATGTAACCACTTTTTAGATGATGGTAGCATTTGTGAATGACTACAGAGGGCTATGTTAAATACCATAGCATAAACCAAATTTTAAACTAAACTGGGATGCAGGCATTTGGCAAGAGCCAGTAGTTTTACAGTGATTTTTGTTGTATGAGTGCAGTTAGAAAATATTTTTAAGATTTGTATTTTTATTTCTTCGAATTTTTTTATCAAATAGGACATAACTGAGTTCAATGTTTCTGGGAAGAGAATGAAATACTCAATGAATCCTTCCTACGCACTTTAGCACCTTTATTCCAGCTGCCAATTTGCATTCACAGAAGTAAAGGCCTTTAAAGAAAAGTACAGTTTCTTTCATTCTGTTCACTTCTCATCACCACATTATGATTTGTAACAACTGTTTGGTGAGCACAATGAAAGCCATTTAGAAATTAACTTCGTAAATGAAAAGCCAAGTAAAAATATGCTGTTAATTTAAGAGTCTAGTAAAACTACTGTAAAATTATAGAAGTTTAAAATGATTCAGTTAGGTAAAATATTAATAATTTTAGGTGGTGCATGTTAATGGGAAAGAATGAGCACAAAATATTTCAGTACAGCAGTTTTGAGCAACATTTAGTATAAAACAACACGAAGCATCCTTAAGTGCTGCATGTCATTTGTCTGCATTTTAAGACATATATGCTAAAGTCACGGATCTGTCATTATTTTGCTGCATATGATGTGGGTTTGAGAATTTTCATTTGGATGTTGGTTCCCTGCCCAGAAATATTACACATGATGACTGAAAGAAGGCCAGAAAACAATAAGTAACTGAACTACAGGTTAGAACACTGTCACATAATTACTGCAGAAAGGTTTTATATTTTCATTCTCTGTAATGTAGATTATTGAGGACAATTTAGTCATAATTTATGCAATATTTAATGGCTATCTCTTTTAATGCTTCTTTTTAATGTGCTATCTGCTATTTAGCATGAAGAACACATGGTTTCAGTTTTAAAATGTACTGAGAAGACTTCCCTGTGTGACTTATGGTTTACATTAAGATGTACTAAGTTTTGTATTTTATTACTGATGACACTTTTATTGCCATTTCAATAAGACCTTCAGATAAATGGGACATATTAATGTAGGACATGAAGTTATGAATTGATTTTAATAAAATAATGGAATGTCAAGTTCAAGTCATCTTTTTGGCATTTACTTGTCCTTTACTATTAAGCACACACACACACACACACACACACACACCTCTCTCTGTCCATATATATCTATACCTTTAAAGAGAGAGAGAAAGGGATGGAGTGGGATAATGTGCACATACATCACATGTTTTGTATTCTTTTTATGAATACATCTGTGTGTGTGTGTGTGTGTGTGTGTGTGTGTGTGTGTGTGTGTGTGTGTGTGTCCATGCATGTGTATCTGTTACATATATGGGCTACCCTGCTAGTAAACAAGTACTCATTGTATGAAGTTTCAATTTGTTTATTTCAGCTCACTTGAAACTCAGCAAGTGGACTTCACTACAGAAAAAGAAATGACTACTGATCTGCATATAGAAATCAAACCAGCAATGATTCAACATCTATAAGGTTTCTCTTTTCTTTCCTCTGAACAAATATGAGTACAAAGTTCTTACAGTATGTAAACATAACCATGGAGGGGCAGGGGGGATTATATAAGATTGTCAGAGCTAGGTTCTTCTGCACAAACCACATGACAACAAAGTTGTTTTGTTTGGATTTCAGAGTGTAATTGGCATGCTCCTTGATTTACATTACTGTTCTAACAAGTGGTTGTAGCTATGTAATTTCATCTTCAGGTAATAATGTACTATACATGCAAATGAATGCAGCATGTTTTCTTTGTTTCATCTTTCTCTGCTTAGGTAAATGAAATAGAAAGCCTTGCTGATACAAGTTCCTTTTTAAGTAAAATGTGGTTTTGCAGTACTAAGTTCAAATTTCACTTTCAGTTTTAAGTGCCAGCATTAGCATGGTACATGTAGTAAATGAAAAATTCCATCAGTCTCTCTCTCTGTTTCTTACACACACACACACACACACACACACACAATTGTGTGGCAGATCCTCAATCACACAAATACACACACATACACATATACAAACATGAACATATGTAAACATCCATTTATATTAGCCCAGTTCTATAATGCTTCAGTGAAAATATCACTTCCTTTAACAAGATCATCCCTGGGATTCATGAAGCTCAGCGCAAGGCCGGCGTAAGGCTTGCACTGGCCGTGCGGCGTATATGTGGAGTAGTCGCGCCATATGCATATTAATGAAGGCGCGCAGCCGCCACAGCCACGTGCATAGGAAACATGCGCAAGTGCAAGGGGCCTATCGAAGTTGCGCAGGGAGGCGTGTCAATGTCGGCTGTCGAGGAGCAACCTAAACTGCTGAATATTATATTCCGCCAGCAATAGTAATCGTACCTATCAGTGTCCGTGGATACTGAAACATATGCAAAGCATGCAAGATAGTCCCTGCGAATAGAAAATGAAGAATCAAACACAAATGCATGGTAGGGAATAACGGGTCCCTACCCATGAACAAATGACATGAAAACCGTGTGCCCGTAGTCCAACGTAGTGTTGATAGCTATACCATGTGGAAGTGAAACGCATCATATGTTAGCGCGCCACCAGTAGGTACGTCCAGTCCAACGGAGAGGGTCACCAGCCGACCCATAATGTGAGGGAGGGAACATAGCTGTGCAGATGTGTCCATAACAAAATACACGAGGAGAAATGTAGATATATGTAGTGACCGTATGTCTGAATCATATCCCACAAGTCATGTAATAGTCACATACAAAAGGTATGTCCGTATTTCACATACCAAATGTGATAGGAAATAGCATACGCATGTAAACGAAATAGAAGGAGCATATAAACAGCCATAACAATACGGACACATGTAGTCCAAAAGGAACAGTATGATCCGTACTGTCTGCCAAGATTACCACCTGTCCCACTTTGTGAGCGAAAGTCCCTCTGTGGGCAGATGTGTCCTGACACAAACATGTAAAACTGGCAAATGTCCAGAGAATATAGGACATAATTCTTCCGTAGACGTCATGCAATAGTTGCATTAAACATATTTCACTGGACGTATATGACATAAATGTCACAACAAACAGAATAAGATACCGAAATGCTACAAGAATAAGCTTAGATATAGGCAAGAATTGTAAGTTCTATCTGCCGAACTGACTGTGGGTATGTGTCGGCCTGTAAAATATGCTGTGTTCACCGCAAATGTCACAGTAGGGTTGCCACCTTTTCAAATGGCCAAAGTGGGACATGTTTGGTACAGACATCAGATTTTACAGGCCGACACATACCCACGGCCAGTACAAAAGACAGAACGTAACTGTTTTGCCTACAGAAAAGCGTATTCTTGTAGCATTTTAGTTGCTTATTCTGTTTCTCATAACATTCAGGTATGTCAGATACAGAATAACTGTTTAATGCAACTATCACATAAAATATAAGAAATAAGTTTGTCCTAAAATCTCAGGACAGTTGCCATGTTTACAATTACATGTCAGGATACAACTGCCCAAAGAGGGACTGTCCCTCGCAAAGTGGGACAGGTGGTAACCCTATGTCACACTCTGGCCAATTGAAAAGGTGGAAACACAACAGACGACTGTGGGGAGGCATTGTCCACAACAGTCGGACATGTGTAAGGAATAGCTTGGACATAGGAAAAGGTGCCATCCTACCAATGAGCACAACAGGCTGGCAAAATCAGGAAGGCAGCTGTATAATCTGAATGTGTATGTGACACAGTCGAACGGGTAATACCCGGATACACCAACCAAGTAATGAAAGTGAAGTATGGGCGTGTACCTATGTGCGTGAGGTACAGCATGTGGAAAGCAAACATGGCAGGGTAGTCCACACAACCATAAAGGTACCCGACACATGTAGGGTAGTCAATGTGTAACTCTGGCTGTGTCATGGGCCAACAACCAAAGTAGTGCTCAATGTGGTGT
The DNA here is from genome assembly GCF_019279795.1 of Protopterus annectens. Classification (NCBI taxonomy): domain Eukaryota; kingdom Metazoa; phylum Chordata; order Ceratodontiformes; family Protopteridae; genus Protopterus; species Protopterus annectens. Next base: position 556,954,750 of record NC_056725.1, read on the forward strand.
GAGGAATTCGCGTGTGAGGGGTGGGTGTTTAATGGTGAATTCCTCAAAGGCGATACTGTGTCGTATGCAGAAAAGGTGAACCGGAAGTGTACGAGGGGGCAACGGGTGAAGTGGAAAGAAACACAACCACATGTAGAAACAGCTGCAAGTCAAGCAGACAGGCCATAGTGTAGAACACAATCCCACAAACATATGAATATGGAAATATGTGAGACAAATGTATAGATACGGCACCGTCACATACCCACAGATGGGTGCTGATGGAACTGCCCATAACAAACGCAACACACCTGGATGCATAATAGCCTACCCAGCATACCCTCCACAACACATAACCTGCCACCATACCAGAATGTCCACCAAATCCAGCCGTACTTGGTCCACTGGTTTGTTGCAGAAACAGCTACACACAGTGACCTTTAAGCATATGTAGTAGGTATTGTCACCCTAGGCAGTGTCAGGATTGCAAACCATGTATCCCCTGCATGTAAAACCCCCTGCACGTTTTTGTGAAGCCACAAAAATCTTCGTTATCTAACTTTCTTTGGTCTACTCCAATTTTTGGGATATCCCTCATGGGATGACCAACTTGTGTAAATAGTAGAATGGGTAGGACGACATAATGTCCAATCCAGTAGATATCTGGACACAAGTCAGAACGTGCAGTGGAGGTCCATGACACTTTCCAGCCATAAGTGGGCATGCATAACCTACCACCCAGGATAAAATATCTTCCCGTGACGCACGTGTCCAGACACGAATAGGAGGGAGAATATAATGCACACATTTGCAAAGTGGAAAACGGCATGATGAGCATAGGGTGAGCAAGACACTGACGTAAACAGGTCAATCCTGATCAAGTATGAGGGACACTGACTGTGTGCAGTCATGACTGACCATACCTGTCAACCTGTGTGAGCAAAATATCTGGACAGAGCCGTGAATATAAGTGAGACAAAGGTCCAAAAACAGGGACAATCTGTAAAGATAGCTGTAAAGATAGCTCTTAGAAACACAGACATTTGATAGAATAACAGTTTGCACATTGGCATTAATGTCTGGAGTATGAAGTCTGAAACCCAACTGTCTGTCAGCACGTTCCAACTGCAGTCTTTAATGCTGAGCTACTGCTGTGCCAAAACACAACAGCGTATTACGGAGGTCTGTGCCATACCACTCAACTGTCCGGATATTCGCAGAATGACTAGGGTCACCACCTGTCCCACTTTGTGAGTAACAATCCCTCTGTAGGCAGTTGTGTCCTGTGAAAAAAAACAAGACATAGCAAATGTCCTGAGAGTTATTTCCTAATTTACTTTAATAGTCGCATAAAACAGTTATTTTATATATGAATCCTCTATATGTTATGTGAAGTAGCATAAGCAATTCAAATGTTACTAGAATAAGCTATTACATGTACAAAAAAGGTTAAAGTTCTGTACTATGCATGGCTGAAGGTCCTGGAAAATCTGACATCTCTACAGAACATGTCCCACTTTGGGCAGTTGAAAAGGTGGCAACCGTAAGAATGACCACAGGTTCGCCCCATAGTGTTGGTGTGTGCCTCCGACAATCTGCACCAGTGTGGTAAATAGCTGAGGATTGACGTCACTAAATAATAAGAAATATCCTGAGTATAAGACTCCACAACCTGCAGAAGTAGCATTCTATCAATGTTCTAGACATTGTAAGAGCAATCGTTGAAATGTGTCCCTAATTTTCCCCCTATCGTGTAGGTTTTGTGCAGGCTCAGTGCTCTAAGAGGTTGAGAGGTATGGTCCATACATATTTACAGGAACAGCCCTTCACACTTGAGTAATGTACAACTGCATACCTGTAGTCACTTCATGTCCAAAAATAATAATCCCCGTATGACTGTATACAGGTAATAGTCAAATGTGAATGGGAACACCCCTCACCATGAAGTATGGACTGTAACAACCTCACCCATAATATGTAATGCCAACAGAATAAGCTGCTGACAGGTGCCTAAACACCTGTGTCTATAAACACAGATAAAACTTCAAAATAAGGAGATAATCCCTGTCCATATGCTTTGTCTGACATTTGAACTCAGCCAGGGAAGTTCCGTTCACCAGGTGGACAAGCCTAAACCCAGATCACTACATGAACACCCTGACAATCAAAGACCTGTATGTGGCTGGACTATATGACTTGGTGTTCTGCATATCCTCGGAGTGATTAACAATGAAGCCGGAGTCCACAGCAGTAGGCAATAGGGAATGTGTAATATGTAGTACCGCCTTTTTCCCAGCAGGAGAATGGATGCCTGTGTTGTAGGTGAAGCGGTGAGGCATATGTTGATGTAGCTAAGTACTATGGGTATGCATATCAATGAGGGAGAACACCAATAGAATAGTGGTTCCGGCATCCGGCCAACGTGAATGCAGTCCCGGTTGACCTACGACCACTGCACATATAACTTGAAAGTGTAATGAATGCGTTTGTGCTGTACACACATTTAAATATGTAAAGGTGAACGTGTGTTTCGCAGCAGTCCATAAACTGGAATACAGATATGTAACTGTTACGGTCAGAATTATGAAAGTTCACGTAAGCACAATTATCTATGAAACATATGTAACCCACAATAAGGATATACAAGTGCGCATGCACGTGTGTAACCGCTCACAGAATAGAAAATGAATGGTGTTTTCCCCATGTTCTATGTACATGGCTCATACCTGTTAACCCCGTAAAGTACGAAACCGGACAAGGCCATGACAACAACTGGTACAAATAGGGACAATCCCCAGATATTGCCCTAACAAACATAGAAAGTGGATAGAATAACAGGTGTGTCACTAGCATGGATTCTCTGAAGGGTATGAAGTCGTAACCTGAAATGTTTGTCATTATTTACCAACGTCAGTCTTTAATGATATGCCACTAACTTGCCAGATAGACACAAGGTTATGAAAAACGGACCAAAGATAAGAGGCAAACAGCTGTACATGCAGCAGAAATCTGTACAGTTGAAAGGTATGATATGGAGATATATATACACATATATCCACAGACATAATCCAAAGCAAATTATGAGATGAGGAATGTACAGACATATGTATATATGTACATATATATATCTATGCACACATGATACATGAACAGATATATATACACAACAAACATATGTCCCTGTACATATAACACATGTACATAAATAGGTCATGGTATAGCTATTATGGATAGACAGACAGACATGCATGAAAGGAGAATACACCGATGCTTTCCAAACCATTGCCCGGAAAGTACCTGTGTGACAGGGCCTGCAAGTTCTACACGTTAAACATGAATATAGGTGTCCTTTGCAGGACACCAAAAATTGATCCTGTACAAAGTCCGAACCATCATTGATGCAAAAGAAGTCACACCTGCAACTACGATATAGGTGTACATGCAACAGTAGCAGGTGCAAGGGTAATAACACATGGGTCGATTGAATGTATGATGTATGACCTGATATCCGCAGAGTGGGGAGTGCTCGGAAGTGTCCTCACACTTTATTATCGCTCACATTAAACATGTCTAATGGGTACTGTGGAGGGGTGTCAGGCAAGGGAGCCCGCAGGATTTTTTGCAGGGGGGTGCAAACCCAGAGCCTCACCCACATAGCTCTCCCCGCCCCCTGCCAACACAGCCCCGCCCAAGTCCACCCCAAGCCCCGCCCACACATCCATTCCAGTGTCCCATTACTTGGCTATTTCTCCCCATTTGCCGTAGACACTGTTCAAATCTGTGTGCATACTGTTTTATGCTTTAGTTCTACAATGATTACAGGCAGTTGGATTTAATTTAAAACTTTTATTTCAAACATTATAGCCCAAACACTGAGACATTTACTAAACCTAAACAAAGCAATAGTCTTACAATGAAAACAGACTTGGCATTAAAGCTTCTCTACTTTTGAAACTCACATTCAATGAAACAGCATTGAAATCCATATTCAAAGAAAATGCATCTGGCCAGTGGCAGGTTATTTACCTTTGAACTGTTTTCAAGCAATAGGCTCTTTGCACACTGTTAGGGCCATGCAAGAGTTTTGATTTACCTGATTGTATTAATTATAATTTACAATTGAATTATATCCCTTGTATTATACAGCAACACTTGTTTGAGTGTCACTGCCGAAGTAAAAGTAATCTGAATAATTCCACATTAAAGATATATGAAACTAATGAAGATGTTGCTAGAAAACAACTGTATATTTCAGTGTTTCATCTACAAATTCAGTGCCTGCTGCAGTCAAAGAATAAATTGCCTATGTTAAATTAAAAAAAATGGTAAGCTGGTATATTGCAATAGAAAATGGATGGCAAGCTGAAAAACAGGTTCATAGTTATTATGCGTCTCATCCAAAGGAGGACATCCTCAGGACTGCAGCATACGAATGTACATGCTGTAGGAATAGAACCTCAAGCCTCTACATTAAGATGCAAGTATTCTACTTGTGGTGCTACTAACATAGCTTTAAAACTTTATACCACAGTAGAGATACCATTTGCTAAACAAAACAGTTGCACATTGTAAATAGACTTGGCATGAGCAGCAGTAAACTTCACTTCCCTTAAAACTCAGTTCCTTGAAAATGCACTTGAAAATAAATTCCACCTGCTAACTCTAGCTTGGGCATTTCACTTTCTCTCCCTCACAAACATACCATACCCCTCAAGGCCTCAACCTTAGTGCAAGAAATCTGGACAAAGCCTAAAATAAATAGGGACAGATTATAAATATGGCTCTCAAACTTAGAAAATTGCAAGAGTAACAGGATTTGTGTTAGTATGCATTTTTCTAAATAATATGACATCTAAAACTGAAATCTCATTATTTAGCAACTTCAATCCTTTTTAGGAGGAATATGGGGCGAAAATCTGGACATTCTGCAAAAACCTGGACAGCTGAGGGGTATGCTACCTCCCTCATACACACACACACACACACACACACAAAATAATTCTGGTCAGACTTGAATTAGTTCTGGGAAGGTTGCACTGAACAGCACCGTGCTTGATCTGAAGTGGGTGAAATCCTGGTAGCCAGTGATAATAACTGATCTGCAGCTCAGCAATGTGGAGCATTAAAGCATTTTTAGCAGAGCATTGTTTCATCACTACCTATTGTGTTTGCACGTAAGCTGTAGTTATTTCAAACATTTGCCTTTCTTGATTACTACAGAGTACATTTACCCACCAGAGCTATTGTGTTTTGACTTCAGTGTGGAGCTTACCTAGTTATTGCAGGGCTTGGCTTTTAAGTAAGGTAGCAATGCTTATTTACCATATACCATTAAAGCCACCCAACTACAAGTGTACTAACACACAGACACTGCTATAAGACACTGGTCTCCAATAAAATGTAATGAGCTTCTGAAAATACTGTAATCCTGTCCTTTTATTACAAATACTGTCATATGCATTTCAATACCCAAGGCTTATACATTATCTAGTTATGTAAATATTCTCTGCATGGCAACAACGAAAAGGCTTTCAATGCTGGTAATTCTTTAACAATATGCTTACTAAAGCTTACTTGCATCTTACAATCCGACAAGCTTACCTGATGTTCATTAAACCATGGCTACTTAAACAGAGCAACAGGGCACTGTGACAGCATGCAGTTCCTGAATAATAAGAAGCTTAAATCAACAGTATAAAAATCTGATAGAAAACCAGAACATTCTGCAAAATCAAGGACAGATGAAAAGCCACGGTCATATTTGTGATCTACGTTGATGGGGAATGCTCTGCACACTTACACTGCGTAACTGCTCCTTGCCTTCCTTGGACACATCCAGAGCCACTACAATGGAGGGTGGGGTGAAATAAGTATGTCATAATTTGAAATGTCTCTGGCTGACAGTGATGGCTCTAACACTCATATCTCAATCAACCAAGGCAGCAACAAGCGTAAAGGACTGCCACCAGTTCCGTAGTAAGAGAAAACAGTTTATTCCAAATATTCCAAACCACAAAACACGTATTTCATTATGAAATACATGTTTTGTGGTTTGGAATATTTGGAATAAACTGTTTTCTCTTACTATGGAACTGGTGGCAGTCCTTTACGCTTGTTGCTGCCTTGGTTGATGTTTTGAAGTTATATAGCAGTGACTGTCTTTTGGACTCATACCTCTCAACTTCAGAGCAAGAAATCTGGACAAAGCCATACATAGAACTAGAAGTGGGACACAGGCCCAAAAATAAGGCCAGATTTTAAATATTGCATTATTAACTTAGATAATAGAACAGTAGTAGATCTTGCATTAGTACGAATTTTCTGAAGGGTATAAAATCTGAAACTCAAATGTCTGCCATTATTTTCTAACTTCAATCTTTAATAACTTGCCACTAATTAGTCAGAAAACCACAAGTTTATGAAAAACGGACCAAAATGTGATGCAAAAATACCAAAAAAGGGACACCTTTTTAGTATTAACATTGTTAACTTGAGCAGCTAACAAAATAAGAGCATCTACATGCATTTCTGAAATAAAAGTAATCTATAACTCTGATCATTAGTTATATACAATTGTAAACCCTCCACATTCTTCCAAAATTGCCATTTTGGAGGAGGGATTATTAGGGGAGAGCAACTTTTGAGCCAAAATTGGGGACAATTGAGAGGTTTGGATATTCCTAATCTACAGTGATTTGCACGTACCTCTCAACCTCTTAATGCAGGAAATCTGGACAAGGCCAAATATATTGGGGGAACATACAAACACTACTAAAAATTGCTCTTGTATAAACTTAAGACAGTCTTGCATTAGCATGCATTTTTCTGAAGGTTATGACGTCTGAAACTATGTGTCATTTAGTGACTTCATTCCTAAATGATTTGCTAGAAAACCACAAATTTTATGAGGAACAAACCAAAAATAAGAAGCAAATATCTGTTCATTCTGCAAAGATATGGACAACTGAGAGGTATAGTTCAATCAGGGCTGTCTGAGTTCGCTACCCCCCCCCTTCACAAAATCATGGTCGAATGGAGCCTCCTTGCAGCCATTCCAATGTCCCATTCCTTGGTTATTTTGCCCCATTTACCATAAACACTGTAATGTGCATACTGCTTTACTTCATCGATGATTTAGGATTTCATTTGAACATTTTATTTTGCATTTTACAGCACAAACCCTAATACATATCTGTTAAACAAAGCAATGCAGCAGTCTCACAATGAAAATAGACTAACATTAAAACTTCACTGCCCTTGAAACTCACATGCATTGAAACATCATTGAAACCCACATTCAAAGAAAATACATTTTGCCAGTGGCAGATAAATATTAACTCTGGGCTGTCTTCAAAATCATAGGCCCCTCGAACATAACATACACATGCTCTTTGATACAACTTCCTGACTGTATTACATTATATTCCTTGTACAATACAGTACAGTTGTTAGAGGACATTTCAAAATTATTGTTTTGAACATTTTCCAGTAAACAATGAACAAAATGCATACACCACTGACAAAACTGCCCAATTCAGAACATTTCCATCATAAAAAGTCTACTTAACCTTCTATAGTCCACCAGTATCAGTAAAAAATATGCACAATCTCTGTAAAATCCACATTAAAGAAATTTGTAACTAATAAAGAGGTTGCTGCTTTATATGTCATTGTTTAATCTACAAATAAAGTGCCTGTTACCCTTGAAGAATAAATTGCCTTTGTTGCATGCAATAAAAAAATGATAAGCTAGTAATACTGCAATAGGGAATGGATAGCAAACTGATAACAGGTTCATAGTTACTAGGTATCTTTACCAAAAGGACTGCAGCATCCATCCTCTTTACAACACAGTACAGTATCAGCAATGCATCTACCTACTGTGGGAGTAGAACCCACAGCCTTCAGCATCAAAAGCAAGGACACTATCTGTTGTGCTATTAACAATGCAAGCAGACTAAACATAAGCAGCACTAAACTTTTGCTTCCCTGCAGCTCTCAGCTCATAAAATCTACTCGACACTCAGCTGTATCTCTGAACTTTGCAGCACAAGAAATCTGGAAAAGCCAAAATTTATTTGGGGGCAAAGGCCAAAAACAAGGGACACATTTTAAACATTGCTTGTATAATGTTGGAAAGTTGCTAGAATAAAATGCTGCGTTACCACCATACATTTCACTGCCATGTCTTGAACCCAGAGGACCCTGTGCAAAACAGTCAGAGCAACATACCACTACGCCAAATCAGCTGTTTTGTGAAACAGGAAGACTGAAACTTAAATGGCTACCATTTAGTGAATTCAGTTCTCACCATAGCACAGCTGTCAACCTCTTAGCACAAAATACCTGAACAAAGCCAATAATGGGTGAATACAACCCCCAAACATTCAGTGAATTCAGTTCTCACCATAGCTCTCAACCTCTTAGCAAAAAAACACCTGGATAAAGCCAGTAATGGGGGAATATAGCTCCCAAACATATTCAGTGAATTCAGTTCTTACCGTAGCTCTCAACCTTAGCACAAAACCTGGATGAAGCCAATAAATACCTGAACAAAGCCAATACTGGGTGAATACAGCCCCAAACATATTCAGTGAATTCAGTTCTTACCATAGCTCTCAACCTTAGCAGTCCAAGACATGATCTCATCATAAATCAAAAATACATTTCTTAAAAATATTTACAGTACAGTAAAACAAATTCAGTATTTAAGATACACATAGCACATTTTGTACCACATGTGCAAAGCATTTTTCAGATAAATTTGACATCCTGCATGAATAAAGTAAGGATGTAGGAAAACAAGTGCGACCTTCAAAGCTCTTTGTTATAAGCCACTGAGACTTTTCAAAAAGCCATCCATCTTCCCAGTGACTGCTAAATTAATTTTAATCAATGATGCATATGCTACTCTATTACCTGTATGTTTCATAAATAATTTACTAAAACATCATTAATGCATCAATAAAGCTCACTTGGCAACATCAGAAGTAGAGATGAACATGACGCAATAAGCTGCTCCATCCATCCTAAATCTACAAACTTTCTGTAATGCCTCTGCCATATCTTCTGTTCAGCATCAATACCCCCACACCCTTTGTGGGCAGCCTCATGTGATTAATTCATACAGAATTCACTGTCCTACATCCCTGGAAGAGTAATATCACACTCTCTAAGAACAGTTCCAAAGCAGATAACACACTGGTATGGAAAATAGTTTAGGATTCGGTAAGGGGACATTAGCATTACAGGATAATGCTTAACTGCATGAAACATTCTGCAAGGGGTTGTGCTGTGGTTGATATATGGTATATGTTGGGTGGGAGGACTTGTATGCATTGTAGACTGGGAAGGTCTATGGAGATTCCTAACCTGAACAAGTAGTCATTCCTATAGTTCTGATAAACTAACATGAACAACAACTTTTACAAAGATGAAGACTTTCATTTGAAAATACCTAATTATCTTACTTGCACACACCTCTCAAACACTTAAAACACACACACACACTTACCTCTCACTTGTACCCTCGTCCCAACATCTTTTAACATCCCGGCCCTAACTACCTATTTCTTACTTGCACACACCTCTCAAACACTTAAAAACACACACACACTTACCTCTCACTTGTACCCTCGTCCCAACATCTTTTAACATCCCCGCCCTAACTACCTATTTCTTACTTGCACACCTCTCAAATGCTTAAAACACACACACACACACTTACCTCTCACTTGTACACTCGTCCCAACATCTTTTAACATCCCGGCCCTAACTACCTATTTCTTACTTGCACACACCTCTCAAACACTTAAAACGCACACACTTACCTCTCACTTGTACGCTCGTCCCAACTTCTTTGATTTGAAATTCTGGCAAGTGGAGGAGGCAGAAGCTAAAGACGTAAGCAAACAGTCGCACAGCCGAACAGATGAAATCATGTCGCAAACACCTGTTCCGCTGTGCGACTTGACGAAAGAAAAAAAAACATTTTTTTTTTTTTTTTTAAATTAAAAGAAAATGAAGTCTCCAGGCCAGCCGAATCCAGGGGGGTGCAAGTGCACCCCCTTGCACCTGCCTGCGGGCGCCCTTGGTGTCAGGTATGGGAATCATGGGTATGCAGACTTGGGCCAAGGTGTTGGTTGGCACAGATCTATTAGGTACGCCCCATGGGAGTGATCAATATACCTATGTGGGTATAGCACACGCCTATATTCTCCAAAAAGGTGCAACCCATCTACTGGATATTGTGTAAACCACTGGAGGAAGATGTAGGGACCTATATCAGTGTCATGTAGGCGATTATCATGGATGGACATGCGTACGACCAAGATGGTAACCATACCTGCCAAAATGTCAGAATAAGACAGCTGGACTAAGGTATAGTACACGACAGACAAATAGGGACTATATTAAATATACCCCAGACAAAGTCAGAACATTAATAGAATAACTGTGTAGTCAGGAATACGAATGTTATGAGGGTTAGTAATCATGAAATAGAAATGTCAGTCATGATTACCTAACTGCACAGTCCGTCATGCCTTGCCAGCAATCTACCAGAAAGGCACATTATCATGACAAATGTAACAGATTCATAGGTCAAACCCCGGGGCGTATACCCATAATGTGTACAGGTGAGAGGTATGAAGGTAACCCATCCTAATTAAATGTACAGAACTAGTGATACTAGGTGGACAGTTGAGGAGAAAGACGTCAGGACAAATGACAAAACATGTACAAGTCAAAAGCATGTATTTCCACAAATGTGAATGACAACGTATGGCCTGTGAAAGTCAATGTGGAAGGTTAATAGACTCAAAAGACATGTGTCCCTCAGGGTGTCATGCAGTGTCACCGATACAGTGTCCAGTCCTCCATACTCGTACGTGAGCTCTGCCACTGATGGAAAGCGCAAATACTGGCGTACACATAAGGTACATGAAAGAATAATTAGTGTGGATAAGCACCTGTTGGCCTGTGTGAGGAATATAACCCTGTGGGTGGGTGTGTCCTGCAATAGGAATGTAATGGCAACTGGCCTGTGATGGTGCCATGTATTGTGTGTATTGGTGTAAGAACATTGATTTCCAGTATCAGAAACATACCTCGCAACTCTATGAATGTGCAGATGTATGCCTCATATGTGTGGTGTGTTCCTCTTACAATCTGTACCCGTCTGCCAAATACCTGAGAACTGATGTCATTAAATAATGATAAACATATGAGTTTAAGACCCCAAATCCCTCAGAAAGGTCATACTAATGCAAAACCTATAATACTGTCAACTATCTATGTTTGTAAGAGCAATATGTAGAATCTTCCCCTATTTGTCCCCCCATCATGTTAGGCTTTGTACAGATGTTGATAGGTATGATCAGAAACAGATACATGTCTGAGGAAACAGCATTATTGACTGCAAGATAACTCAGAAGGTATGAAAAGTGCTGCAGTAGAAAGTTCAGTATTGGCCGCAGGTATGTGCTGACATGCCAAATGACACAACAGTCTACATGAAGTACCTATAGGGCATCACCTTTACCAATGATGACAGTGGGACATACCCACAGCCATGCATACACCACAAATAGACATAGCACACAGCAAAGCCTAGGCCATGATACACGAAGCCTCCGGCGTGTATGGATTGAGTGAGAGTACAGCAAGGAAAGATGACTGCCAGGCAATTCAGCAAACACCCGTAGGGGTGTGCAAGACTGCCCATAACACAAACATTGCACGGACAATGTTGGGATTTGCAACATACCCCATTTGTATGTGTAAGCTATGCAAATTATGTAATTAAGCGATACATGAAACAGTAAGCTGTCCGTGCAAGAGCAGAGTTATGTGCAGAAATGTACCCGGATGTTATGCGACTAACGTTTTGCACATTGTTAAACGGAGCAATGACAGCTGCAAATACAGTCGAAGAAGCATGCCAATGTCCGAGTCTAAGGCCAGTGGTGGCTTTGTCCATTGGATATCAATAAACCAGTAGTTGTCCTCCCCCGATCCCTGGTGTGGAAGCATAGCGCAGCGTCACGAGAACGCGCTGTGCTTCAAAACAAGACAAATGGATAATATACATACAAAATGTAGGTTTAGTTAGATGTTAGTACGCCATGCAGATGAATGGCAAGCTGGAGACAACATAGCTACTGCGTACTGGTACTTATGTGTGGAAGCGCTCTGTCAGAGATGTAACAAAGCATTTGTAGGCAATGTGAGGCAAGTGAGGCTGAAGATAGTGAATCACAACATGTCATGCCATATGGGCCAAGCCTCTACAGTGTAGTGTAGGTTAAGGGGACTATTAGAGTAGAAAATAGGTGACAACATGAGTGTGTATGTATAAAACACTGTAACCTCATCAGAGCAGTGTCACATGTGTGTTGTCAGTACTCAGTGGAAGAGGCGTGTCATGAGCTATCCTAGGGAACGTCAGGAGACTGACGGTGTACGCCATGGATACCACCGATGTGACCTGCAAACCTGCCCACAGTGTGTCTGCACTCGTGCGTGCCAGTATGCCCGAGTAAGCATGTGTGCGCGCGTGTTTGCCCATGTGCACATGTGGAGTGTGGAAGAACGAGTAAGCTAGTGTACGAATGGTGAAGCCCGTGTAATGTCATGTATGCATTTGTAAGCATGTATACATGTGTACTACACACATCACACACGTACTGCATACACAGACACACATGCTGCCAATACTACACACATCAGTGAAATGGCACATGGATGGAGAATACATCATCAGAAGTAACAGTGCTGTAAACTATGCTACAGTGATGGTCATAGCTGCAATGCATCATGCCTGCTGATATCCACCTGGAAGTAACACACTGTGTGTTAACAGCATGCTAACATCAATACAGTGGAATAATGCCACTGTGTGTAGCAGCACCAGGTTAGTCAGATCCTGCATCAATGTTACACATCACAGGTGGTGGCACAGGTGACATCATATGCACAGGGTGTGGTGTTAACATTTCCAGAGCTGTCATTGAGCCATCCAATGTACACGTAGGCGTGTGTGTATGAGGGACAATGGTTATTGCATGGCCCAATGGTGGTGCAATGGGTGTATGTATGTGATAGCCGTAGCTGTTTGTGGTAAGTGTGTGTGTCTGCATATACACAGGTACAGCATATGTCAGCCATATACAGGAGGTTGTGGGACAGTCACAGACCGTACCTGCCAGGCTGTAGAGATCCCCATTACTGGCCATGGACACCCCTCCATGCATCCAACACAACCCAGTCCTGCACCTGTCAATGTCTACACATACAGTCCTGGGATCTGTACCACAACCTGTGGATAAACGTGAGTCTGTAATGTTAACCTGAGGTGCATAGAATTGACTGTTACTACAGACGGATATGAGCCATACTCACACTCCAATGTAATAACCACTGCTGACTGTTGCTGAGATCTGCATACGACCAGTGAAAGGTGCTGCACTAACATTGTTTTCAATGCCCGTGTAATACCCAGCAACACAATAACCGGTGACTACACATGTATAACCCACGATCACTACAGCACACAGTATGTGCACTATCACAGAGCCATAGCAGATGTACATACATCCAAGGTGCTCATGTACAGACAATGCAGCATATTCAAGAGTGATAATCCCAACATACATATCTATATACAATATACATTATATATATATATATATATATATATATATATATATATATATATATATAGCTATATACCTACACATATATATATGTATAGATATATATGTAGATACATACACACACACACACACACACACACACACACACACACACACACACACACACACGTGGCAGGGTTGGGAGCAGAACATAAACGTAAGCACTGTACCACACGACAGCATTACGCAGTTACAAAATGCGCTACCGTGATCAGTGGATCACATGATTCACACAGGCACACGTCTAGTCTGCAGACAGCAGCATCAAAGGCAAAGACGCCGCATGGATGTTATGGAGAGTGAATACTGTAAAAGCAATATACTGTTGTCATGCAGCTGGAAACACACACACACATACACACACACACACACACACACACACACACACACACACACACACACACACACACACACACACACTTGGCAGGGCTGGGAGTCGAACATACACCTAACTACCCTAACACACTACAGCATGACGCATTTACAGAACGCTCTACTGAGATTACTAAGCACAGCAGTCCCAGAGGCAGACATCTAGGTGCGTGTCATCATCCGCAAAGGCAAAGACATCGGTAGGAAACTGCTGTGGTGTGCGGCATCTAAAAGCAAGACTGAGTCCCCAGGTGGACGGGAGCATGCGCGCAAACACACACACACACACACACACACACACACACACACACACACACACACACACACACACACACTTGGCAGGGCTGGGAGTCGAACATACACCTAACTACCCTAACACACTACAGCATGATGCATTTACAGAATGCGCTACCAAAATTACTAAGCACAGCAGTCCCAGAGGCAGACATCTAGGTGTGTGTCATCATCCGCAAAGGCAAAGACGTTGGTAGGAAACTGCTGTGGTGTGCAGCGTCTAAAAGCAAGACTGAGTCCCCAGGCGGACAGGAGCATGCACGCAAACACACATACACACACACACACACACACACACACACACACACACACACACACTTGGCAGGGCTGGGAGTCGAACATACACCTAACTACCCTAACACACTACAGCATGACACATTTACAGAACGCGCTACCGAGATTACTAAACACAGCCGTCCCAGAGGCATACTTCTAGGCATGTGTCATCATCCGCACTGACAAGGATGCCAACAGGATTGTATAGAGAGTGAGCAGTCTGAAAGCATACAGACATATTACTGTCAAACGAAAACAACAAAAGTATAGTAGACCAGTAAAGATGAACTGAGCCAGGATAGACTGCACACAATGCCTTTAATGAAACAAGATAGGACCAACAAAACAGTACTAAGCGCTTTCTCCCTTTACAATATAGGGCATCTTCAGAGTACACGTAGACAAACACATGGCAGTGGTGTGATCATGGCAATGTAAGATGTACAGTGCACCATGACAACATGACATAGTCACGGGATGCCCCACAGACATAAACCCTTCAAGATAGTCGACCAGTGTGTACTCAGTAGGCATCCATCGTGACGTTGAAAATGGACATCTGTTGGCTGGATGACCACCATGGCTATACAGGATGTCAACGGCCATGCACAGAGGGACATCACCGACACAAGGTGTCACTGGGCATGGCCACACGCTTAGTAATACATGTTCATTCGGACTGTACTGTGTGTCGATCTACACAATGGCATACTGGGCATGCTCACACACTTAGCAGTTGCAAAGGGCCGTCTTGCATGCAGACAGAGTCTCAACTCACAAGGGCTCAGTTGGGACTGTCATATGTGTCCATCTACACAACAGCGTACTGGGCATGCTCACACACAGCAGTTGCAAAGGGCCGTCTTGCATGCAGACGGAGTCTCAACTCGCAAGGGCTCCGTTGAGACTGTTATGTGTGTCCATCCACACAACAGCGTACTGGGCATGCTCACACACTTAGCAGTTGCAAAGGGCTGTCTTGCATGCGGATGGAGTCTCAACTCGCAAGGGCTCAGTTGAGACTGTCATGTGTGTCCATCTACACAACAGCGTACTGGGCATGCTCACACACTTAGTAGTTGCAAAGGGCCGTCTTGCATGCAGATGGAGTCTAGACATGGAAGGGCACAGTAAGGCATAACTGTCCCCATGCACAGAGCAGTCACACACATGCAGTGACCAGTACACACTCAGCTGCCATCACAGCTGTCACAGGTGCAGATCCCAGATGTACACACCGCAGTCTACACTGTAGCTCCCGAAACATCACCATGTCATTGCTGCAGCAGTACACAGCCATACATTACCACAACACAGTGTGACACATGACCAGTGGACTGTACAGAGGTCTACAGGAACTGTGCAGGGTACACATGTACTAACAGGGTTCCAACAGGTGTTATGCATTGCAAGTATGCCACTATACATGACCAGGTCAGCTCAAGACATACCAGGGGCCCCGGATGTTACACAGCTTTGACACATGAGTGTTGCTGTACACCAATGAACACGCATGTTTGGATATGTCAAACATGTGATTGTAGTGGATTTGTGCATGTACCACACACAACACATGTGTACATAGCTAAGCCTTTGCTGTCCCCCGTGCAGAACAGTGGCCTAAGCAATCATATGCATGCAAATGGAAGGTGGGTCCATGTCTGTTGAATGCTCACAGTACAGGAGGTAGCAATGTCGATGGAGGACACATTCCCCTGTAGTAGTCGTCCATGACACCCGTGATATCATACCACAGTCCATGTGTCATGTATGTCAACACACATGTCCACCAATAGCAATGCATACAAACATGGCTACAGGAGACACATGTAGGACCAACGCACATGTACAATCTGTTCTGTGCATGCAGCAACCATGCATGTGCAGTGGCCGATGTCTGTAACACAGCTGTGCCCAACTACAACATGCAGTCACAATGCAGCCCCATCATTGACACCTGTATATGGTGACATAGAGACAGTACAGTTGGTTGTACATCACGTATGGAGGGATCTGTGTACATAAAATGGTGATCCACTTGTGTAGATGTATGTGTGCCAGGGATGGCTCACAGGTGTGTCACATGCCACCCTACCATGCCATGTGCAAACAGTACGCTATGTCACTGTTACTTGATGGTGATGACTTAACGCATACACAGCAGTCAGGTGTAGCCAACTGTATGTCACATGACACCTGTATCGCTGACATCCTCCCGTGTGCACATAGCCACACAATTGCCAGACATAGCATTGGTACACATACTGTGGACAGTACCATTGCATGTCTATCAAACGGATCATCATATGGCAGGTGTATCATTCCCAGCACTGCCATGTGTGTCCGCTTGTGTGACCACACATGCCACATATAGTGGGGACTACGTCCCAGATGTAACACATCCCTGTACACCGTTGTAGAGATCTGTACATACTGCAGTGTGGAAAGCATGAGGTCGGCAGGTGTGGTGCATCACACACATCGGCTATCCATGCACACATATCTGGTCACCACAGTGTGTGTGTGTGTGTGTGTGTGTATGTATGTATGTATGTATGGCTGTCTGGTGCTTGGTGTGAGGGTGTATGCTACCATACTGTGGAGACAGAATCAGTAACCCCTTATGGTGATGCAGTCTACTACCCTATTGATGCCATTGGTCCCAGCCATACTGGCTACCTGTACATGTCCCTTCTCTGTGCCACATCGTGTGGGTGCAAAGTACTGCAAGGGTGATGACCACATAGGTAAGGGTCTACACATGAACACTATGGGGTGTGTTATAGTGCTGTAGACCCTGTGAATGTGGCCATGTACCTGTACTGTGACAGGGTATTACTGCTACACAGTGTGGCCTCATGCTATCAGGTGGCCTCTAACATCATCATTGGCCTGACTGCTGTGTACAACCCCTGCACCATGTCACCATACCTGTAATGTTTCCCGGTATGTATGTCTCATCTCTGTCCACTGTAGTGTGTTCAACTGACCACATGCTTCAGGTGCATTATAAGTGTGGACATCTGTGTCAAGTTCGGACATCTGTGTCATGTTTGACTGTCCAACAGTCAGGTTGAGTGTGCGTTTAGCATGCTGATATTGCCATACATGCCTGTGAGTACTCCACAGTTACACATGGGGGACTGAAAACACTGCTACCTGTAGGCACACGCCAGTACACCATAGAAGGGAACCAGGGCATTACCAACATGCTGTTACTGTCGTAACCGAGACACATACTGTGAACATATCACAATGCATGCTGCACCTGGACTACATGGTATGACTGGTGCATGTTGACAGTACACCACTGATGTCACATACACATCTCTCAGTATTCACACACGTCCAATGCAACATACACATCCCTCAATATGCATACACAAGTAATGTTAGATACACCTCTCACATCTCAGTATTCACACACGACCAATACAACATACACATCCTGCAATATGCATACACAAGTAATGTTAGATACACCTCTCACTATTCTGTTCACCCTGTGCATCAGACCATATGAGCATATCCCTGCACCGATGGTGTGGATGACAGGGATGTGGCACAGGCTTCATCATATGCACAGGGTGATACTGTTTGCCAGAGTCATAGGCTGCACCAATGGATGACATCATGTGTGCGGATAAGGGCCAGTGATTTGAATGGACATGTCTGTTCTGTATGCATGTCGGTGTTGTGGAGCCCTACGGTTGTGTTTGCTGTGTGCGTGTATGTGTGAACACAGTTCTGTCATTTGTGAGGCCTACACAAGGGTATTATGGGCAGCTCCAGATTCTACAGACCAGGTTGTACAGCTCACTGTGACCGGACACGGCCACGTGTCCTGTGCCTGCCTGGTTGCACGGGCACTACCAGGCAGAGGTACAGAATGGCTACTGTCTGATGACACACGGCCACTGGAACCCTGTCCCCGCCGGGAACGTCCAGGGCCACGTCCACGTGGCCTGCTGTGACCTGATGTGGACATCGCAGCACCAGCTGCACTGCTACTGCTACCAGCACTATGGGACCGGCCATGTGAGCTGGCATGCTCACGGTGACCTGCACTAGGTGGTGTAGCTGGCCTACGTCAACGTGTGCTATGCCTCACCCCTACCAGATGTTCCATCACAGACAGCTCACGCTCATGGATTGCCATGCCATGGTCGAGGATTCTGATCATGTCACCCAATCACCTGTCCAGAACATCAGCAAGCTGCTGTTGAGCACCTGTCAATGCCTGGATGTTGTTGTTTAGGGTACTGATAGCAGCTCTCTGCAGCCTCTGCCCTTCTCTGTTCTGCCATTCGGCACGTGCCTGTGCCGCCATTACAGTCTGGAACATGCATCTGGTGATCCCAGCTGCTGCGCTATGTCCTGCAGGTGCATATCTGCCAGAGGTCCTCCTATGAGCAGCACCAGCCACATGCCTGTGTGGCACATCTGCAGTCAATATACTGCCACCATGGTGTGGAGACACACCTTCTGAAGCCACCACACGTTCCTGTTCAACACTAACAAACACTGACTGTCCTTCCTCTATGGCCACTGTAGATGCGGTATGTGTTGGCAGCTGAACTGTGTGCGGGGAAGAGGTGGACATAGCTGGGATGGCAACCGTTGGCACAGATTCCGTCCCTGACATCCCTGCCTGTACCTCATGCATATGTTCATCACTGCTAGCATCTGTGGGGACACTATCAGATGGACCGCAGGAGGGTAACCCACCTACATCACCTGTGAATGCAAAGAAATGCTCTACATTACAATAGACACACTGACACACACACACCGACACACACACACTGACACACACACACACCGACACACACCGAGACACACACCGACACACACCGACACACACTGACACACCGACACACACTGACACACCAACACACACTGACACACGGACACACACACTGACACACCATGCATGTGAGATGACAGATGGTATGCAGCATGCTTGTGATACAGCTGACAGCATGCAGCTCAGACATCAATAGTGTTTGTAAGCATACCTCCTGGAATGCACACTAAAGCAGGCAGGTGTCATATCAATATCCATGCAATTCACACGATCATGGTAGTATGCATGCATCCCCGTGATACACCATGTGGACCAGAACAGGATAACAGTACACATGGCTGACGTGACCTTGACATGTAATCTGCCAACATGTTCATTAACATGCATGCATGCCTGAAACAATGGTGTTGTGACACATGTACAGCATTGTACTGGGTATCACATTGCTGTATTGTCCATATGCCCTACAGATAGAATGCATGTTGAGCAAATGTGCATGGGCATGGTAGGGGACTGGGCTGTCTACATTGCTGTACAGTGTGATGTACAGACACTGTGCCATTGCATGGCATCATGAGGCATCTATATTGCTAAACTGTGCATGTTATGTACACATTGCATATCCAGAACTGCATGCATACCCATGACATACCTGTGGATTGTGACCTATGATGCTGAGGTGTATACACACCCAACCATGCTGTGTCATGTGACAGGTCACTGGAGGACATACAGATGACAGATGTTAGCTGCCTGGCAACCATGTCCACACATAGCGGACCTGTCACGTCATCATTTCACACATGACATTGATGTATCACGCACACATGGTGCACAGCTAACAGTGATGTCCTACGGCAGGGGGGAAAAGTACTGTTTCTGTGGCCTAGTGTCACTGTCAGTGGAATCTGTGAAGGTGACTACCATCATGCTATGACACAGACATCATGTTCAACACATCTTATGAGGTACATGTCACTGACACCTCCACTAGCTGTGCACAAGCAGTTATGATGTCAGCGTACCACATCACCTGTACAATCGGTCTAGTACGGCTGTACTTGGACCATGTGTGGACAAAGTGGGACAGGGTGTTTCCACATCCCATCTTCTGTGTGGCTACGTGTCTCTGGCCATCCCCCATGGCCATGTGTGCACATGTGTTGGTCATGTATGTGATGGCCATTTTTCACACATGTCTATGTTGTCCCATATGACATACACCCATAGATGCTGGTTATGTCACCATCCACAGGGCTATGCAGACAACAGGTGTATGTGTGGTATGGGCTATGGGGAATTGTGACAATATTTCAACCACAACGCTACGTGTCTCGGACATGTCGGATGGAACATCACAATGTGTGAAACCATTGCAGGGACATATAACACAGTGGTGATGCCTGTGGTCTGCCCATATCACTGCTCACTGTGCGGTACTGGTTTGTGTACCACACATTTTGTTCCACTGTATAGTACATATGCCTCCATTGTAGAACACCTCCACCGTTGTATGCACAGCTGGACACACATGTAGCAATGACAAATACTGTAGTTACATGTCTGTGTATCATTTCAGTTGTATATATTGCACATGGGTGGCCTGTGTGGATGATGGGTGATGCGACCTGTATATCCATGTATTAACTGGCCACATGGCAAATGGATCTATGCTTTGACATGCCTGATACTGATGATAGACTCACCTGCAACGGACTCTTGTCTGTGCGGCACACCAGAGGTACCTGTATAGGGTGACACAGCAGTATAAACATTATCCATGACTGTATGACAGCCACAGGGTGCACAGTGCAGGTGATCCTGTACAATAATATATAGTCAGCACATGTGTGCATACCATACCTCTCAACCTCTTAGAACAATAAATGTGGACAAAGCCTACTATGATGGGGGACATATAGGGACAACTGTGACATATTGCTCTTACTAACCTGGATATTTGATAGACCAATAGGTTTGCACACACATGGGTTTGCAATGGAATGTGCAGTCATAAACACAACTGTATGTCATTATTTAATGACTCCATTCCTCAGCTATTTGCCAGAAGGGGACAGATATTAAGGGGAACACACTGACAATATGAGGCAGACATCTGGACATCCTGCAAATACCTGTACAGTTCGGAGGTATGGTGCATACACAGGGTAGCATAAAGCATGTGTGTCCACATACCTTGCATATGTTGTTACATTACATGATGTACACTGACACATGCACGTACGTGGGATATACTGGCCATATGTTCAGTATTGACTTACCAGGCAACTCCAGGCTCATTGGTTGGGAGACACCCACCTCCACGATGACAGCTACTGTTTGTGGGGTCTGTTCCGAGGGTGTTTCCAGACTGGCCAGTAGCTCCTTTGTGTGTGTGAGTGGAGGCTGGGTTGGTGGCCCACCACCTGTACCATCTTGCTCTCTGGCGATTGCAGTGGCACGCTGTTTTGCATGATGTATGAGGTCTGTGCAGTGTCTGCGCACCTGCTGGTAGGTGCGGTTGTGGCCGCCCACTTCGTTGACCCTCCTGCGAAGTTCCTGCCACAGGTCATCCCGCTGCTGTGCATGCTGTGGCATCTGGCTACATAACACCTCGTAGTTCTCATGGAGGTACGGTATTATGACATCATCCTCCTGTCGGCTATATGCTGGTAGGCGTGTACGCGGCATTATCTGTAAGACATGATGAAGGTGACAGGTCACATTTACAGACATGTACAGTGATACTGCTGCACATACATTCTAGTACATTTGCACAGTTATCTTTGCAAATCAACATGACACTAACATGACTGGCATGTATGTGTCCCACACATGTAACACCCAGTATGCATTAGATATCACCCCCATATATATGTGTCACCTCATTAGTGTTCCTACTGCATGTGCCGTCAGTCTCCATGTGGACGTGTCTGTTTGCATGCACTGGTGTTCTTACCTATCCACACATGCCTGATGTATCCATGGTAATGCTGTTGACCTAGATGCTGTGGATATGTCACATATCAACACAGACACAGTCTTACTGGACTTGGGCAGTGACAATGCACCAAGTACGCATGGGAACCTGTACATGCATCTGTTTTTCCATAGACATCTACACTGCACAGCTGTTCAACATCCTGCCATGGATCACCTGTGTTGCACATGTGATAGACATGGGACAATGGCTAGTCGGACGTCATTCGCAGGTAAGGTTATCGGCTATAGCATGTACGGGCTGGGTTTCCTAGCTGTATCTGACACCCATTATGCCACCATGAGGGGCATCAGTGACACATTACTGATCCAGATAGATGATACTACATCTACCATACAGCCATCACACCATGTATGGCAGGGGTGATATGTGCAGCTATGTGGATAGGGCTGCATGGTATGGTGGGAGTATGTCACAGGTATGGCACAGGGATCTGTCCAGCATGTGGCCATCCTAGTCGTAGGACGGTGGTTGTCCATGACGTATGTCTTTCAGATCAGGCTATGGACATGTAGCATTTCTAACAGCATAGTGTGGCATATGTCTGTATGCAAGGTGGATAGCATGCTGCATACTGGAGGTAAGCATTGTGGAGGCTGGCATCGGCCATCCACGTATGGGCCCTACCCCTGGAGGGTGATGTGTATTCCAATATTGGTCACACTGGTGCTGTGTATGCCTGTCCAATGATCTCCGTGCAAATGGATACCACCCTGTCATGTCATGGGTACCTCGGATGACTACCTAAAGGGCCAGGGAGATGTCTCCAGCTCAGGGAGGTGTACTACACTACACCATCCCTAACACAGTGTCCATACTGTTGACCACAGCCTAGGTGTTTCCTAATGGGTACGGGGGTATTCCCCTAGTGGTGTCATTGCTGATATCATCCAATGGAATGTGCACATATGTCACACACATCCCACACACAGCCCATTCTGTATGTTGTTCACAACACTGTGACAACAATTGCCCATAGGTCATGGCCATTCACATCATCACATACACAGATGGCTGACATTTGTCTGTGTAGTATGGGCTACAATGCGGGTGGGGTACAACACATTAACCCTGGTTTACTGTAGCTGACACTGTGTGATATGCACATGTCACTGTAGCACCTTTGGTAGTTGTGAGTCTGTCAACAGGCCACTAGTAGAATACTCCTGTGACATACACAGTCATCTGTAGCAAAACATCCGTACTGTCTTGTACATCTGTACTGCTAACATCTACATTGATAATGGTTCATGGACCTGCAGACCATACCCGGCAGTGTTCTGATGCGGTGCCACCAATCATGAGTGTTTGTCAACACATGTGGGTTAATAGTATACAACACCCTATCTGTAATGTGTGGGCATGCTCAGCACTTGTTCAGAGCTTCTTGGCACGTTATGAGCTACTGCTTAGTTTAGCACTCATTTCACACCAGTCCTCACAGGTACACTGTCTGTCCATACATTTCCAGCTTGATAACTGTACAACAGCTGTCATACACACATCACTCACATACCTCGTGAGACATGGTGGTTTCAACGGCCTGTCCACCTGCCATGTACCACTTATATACAGGCATGTCCAACTGGCATGTACCAGTGCTATTGCCTGTCACTATGATGACTATGTTGTACATGTGGCAATAGAGCTATTCTCATGTCCACAGTCAATGCACACCTCCCAACATGCAACAGTACAGCCTGTGGGGGATGCACATATGCAGCCCTGCTGGGGGTTATACTGTCACCAATCCTGACTGCACCTGACAGTCATGTGGGGTTGTGCAACATTGGCAATGCACCCCACACATCACATGGTCTCACATGATCCCCACCACAGGTCACACATACGGAGACACCTTGTACAGTACCCCTCCATACTCTGTGTGGGCACCAACAACAGCCCACATTGCCAAACACAACCACACCAACCTATAGCCCACAGATACATGTGTCCATCACATACAGCCAATAGGGTGTCATAACATACACAACACACCTGTCTTAGGTGACTGTCGGCAGTCACACTGCTGTTCCACACAGCAGGCTACACAAGGCGATAGTCACTTACATCCTGCTGTCCAGTAACTGGTTCTGCAACATAACCTATACACACATGCCACAAGTCAGCAGGTACAATGTGACTCCCCTTCCATGTTTGTGTGACAGACGTTGTCACTCAGGGCACAGACTACGTGTGCAGGGACATGCAATGCCCACCAGTGTTGTCACCCTGATGATGTGGTCCACGTCCTGGGAAGCATTTTGCGGTCATCCGGACCTGTTACCACTGTACTACGAATGACTGTGTCACTCCCAACAGTTGTCCATGCTTCTGCTGTCATTCCACAGGCATCTAATATACGTCCACTTTGACAGACCCGGCCAAACAACATGATGCTGTGGCACAGTTGACCTGCACCTGTAAGCTCTGGGAGTACGGCCCACATGTTGGACTCTTGCTGCTTTTATACTGCCTGTCTTGCACAGTGCCCAGTAACAGTCACCACCAGAATGGGTACTGGCTAGCGAAGCATGTGGTCCTGTCACACAATGCTTGACATCATCCTCTGTGATGCACGCAGGCAAGGCACACCTGATACTGCACCACTGCAATATCTCTGCAGTGACTGGGACCTGCCTCTTGGCTCTGCAGAGCACACCTGCAATGACTGGGTATAGACAGACCGTACCTCTCAGGCATGTACCTGGACTGGCACACCCACAGCTGAGGTGTCCCTATATTCCACTATGTTGTACACACATTCCGGATGGTTACTTAGCACAATGCATCACAGGTGCTCCATGTGCATATAACTGTGTCCGGAACTACTGCTGGTACTAATGTGAGACTGACAGTAACCCACACCTAACTCTGATAGCCGCACATGTACTGACACATTAGGCGTACGCTGTGCGTGAGTCATAACCTCCACTCAGCTGGTTCGACCCATACACCACCTCCAAGACCAACAGTATCCTTGACATGGACAATACCAACATGTGACTGCTGTTCCACACCTGCGGTTATCCCCTCATTGGTGGAATCCGAATATCTGCTACCCACCCTTGTTAGCCACATACCGGCACCACACACTTCACGGCTTACACAGTAGATGAGTACTACAACACCAACTACAGATGCCATATGACAGCGGTAGTTGTTGTCGTGACACACGTGCAGGTGGACAATGCACATGCAAATGCTGAGACATACCCCAGTGCACTTCAATAGCACGTACACGACAATGTGGTTCATGCTATTCCACACAGAGCCATGCAGGTACACACCAGAATACAGACGACACTCTGGGGGTGCAGTCCCATGGACATACTTTACAACAACAGGTGGGGGCTGTTACACAATGGTGTACATTCCCATGGGTGGGGTGACTCACTGGTCAGCCTCGGTAGGGCCACAGGATCCCACATCACATACACCATAACCAGCTACGTACACATTACTGCGACACATTCCGAGATGTACCACAGGGCATTATGGTGGTATGTCAGTAGTTGTATGCAATACCCACATCTGCTCACACATACAACTGTCACTCTGGAACATGACAGTAACAGGTGATGTTGGCAACATGCTGTCTGATGGCTTCATTGCTAACATTACACCCTCTCACTCCCTGCAGGCCCACATTCCTTGCAGGTACATTGTGGTGTACCTGCAGTCACACCTACACAGTACTGACCTGCACTCTATATGTCCTAGGACACAGGCCCCTTGTCACCCTGCAATATCCCAGGCTGTCATGTCCACAGAACTCTGAATAGCATGTCTCCCCACTGGGACACCATATTCAGTAATAGCCTTGTACCAGACATTGTGGCCTCTGACTGGCACACAGCGACAGTAACACTCCTCACAGGTGGCACAACACTGCACGACTGGGACTATTGCCCTACACACCTCACTGGTCTGTTATGCATGGCTATAGGGCACATCATCATGGACATCATTCGTCGAGTCTTTGTTGTGCTCCAGTCCTTTGATGCCAGCTGGGTTGGTCTTGTTGGGGCCACAGCATGCCTCCTACACCTGTTGAACACCTTTCCTACAGTTGCCAGAGTTGTCGATGACGACACGGGTGTCCACACAGCCTGCATTGTCCTCTCACTGCCATTCAGCACCGTTCTCCATTCTGGTATTGACTACATACACATCCACCTGCACATCACAACATATGTCTCCAGATGTTATGCAATGTGGCTAATGGATGGGACACACACTGAGGGTGGCATACCATATCACATACTGCAATCCAGTTACACTTGGCTTGCCACAGTCCTCAGTCATGGGGCTCTCATGTTCAGTATATGGTTCCCTGAGGTACAGGCTACCACTGAGGGGACTTCCCTGCCTAGCTTTACAGACCACTGCATACCCAGCGCCATTGTTGCTCCACCAGCTGATACAGACCCCATCCATTTGGGTGTCACTGTGACAGATACCAATATGAACATCATGGCCTCTACCTGCATGACACTTGGTGTGAACATCACCTTTGCAGTACACCATCCTCCCACTGGTTATCACATAGGTGTTATTCCCCTACATACATGTTGCATTGTACATGTGTGTAAGACACATGTATGTCGCACACACGCCTGTGATTACCACATTGCCACTGTGGCGTGGATATCCTTCTACATGTTCACACATGTCTGTCCTGGGTGTGTAGCTGGTACATAGGCACCCATTGTACCTCTGAACACCGGACATATACACACATCCATGGGTACAACACCCCACATAGGGTGTACCTTACACAACAGCTTTACATACCCCAACATTAAAACGCCATGATGTTTATTGAGCTACATCTGGTAATGTATGCGGCTTATGTACAGACACCACGTCTGTACACATTTGCAGACTACATACTCAGGGGTGACGTCTGCTGCAAAGACAGGGCCCATGTCTGCAAATATGTTTATGGATATACTCCGCATACACAACATACACAATAGCCACTATGACCATGATGCTCATGGATATGTGCACACACACAACTGTGTGTGGCATGTGCTTGGGGGTTGCATTCCCAGAATCAACATTTACCATGCTTTGGGACATGTTTCCTATGTACATCACGCATGGACAGTCAGTAGCAGTGTTCATGTGATACCACGCTTGCTGGATGGTGGACACATGTATGCCAGAGATCACTGCAGTGGCTGTACTGTGCAGTGATGCAGGTTACACATGGCTCTTTTGTTCACAGGACACTACCCTGGAGAGGTGCCACTGGTGTGCACACTGTAGTTGTTGTTACACATTGACTTGCCATACTGCATGGTACACCACTATGAACCTGTGCAGCTATTACATGTCCTTTATGCATGGTTACTGGTATAGCCCTTCCAGTTAGATTGGCTGTCATGCTATTACAATGTCCCGTGACTATGGGCCATATGTATACTGTTATTGTACACAGCAATCATGTTCATGTTTGTCTGTCACATCTCTTCTGCTATTCTAGTTTGGGAGTAATGTTTGCGTCCTTTGCAAATGCACAGAGTGGAGTACATAGTTATTTCATCATAACTGTTTATACATATCTTAATTACATACTACTCACATCACTATATGATACCTTTGTTATGCATCATATGCCTGTTCTCCTGTGTAACATATCTGACGTATCAATCTACTGTACTATACATTACACATGTTTTACATGGTATCCCATAATTCAACCATTACTTGCACAGAAGGTCCACCTTAGACATGTCATTGATGTTATATGCCCATACACATGTGTACTGTTACAGTATATCTACACATAAGCAAAAAATGCACTGTGAGAGGACGAAATGCACCGGACTACTGAGAATCCAAAACCAGTTTTAATATACGTTAAACGTTTGACAAACAACATGTTTTTCGTCACATAAATCAGACTTTATCAGACAAGTGATACAATGACTAACAACCATATATATATGCTGACCATTCATTTAAAATAACCAATAAAAATCCAACAGTTGGATGGTTGTTAGTCATTGTATCACTTGTCTGATGAAGTCTGATTTATGTGACGAAAAACGTGTTGTTTGTCAAACGTTTAACGTATATTAAAGCTGGTTTTGGATTCTCAGCTGTCCGGTGCATTTCGTCCTCTCACAGTGCATTTTTTGCTTATTGGTTTTTTGTTTCACTGCGCTTTGTTTACTGTTTATTAGTATATCTACATATACTATCCCCTGCTATGGCACGTACTTATTGGACATACCCTGCCACTGACGGCGGATCGTATGACATTGTTCTGTTTAACGCCGTCATGTTGCATCCCTTGTGGTGTCTGTGCTGTTTTCCGTGTGGCCCACTGTTGGATGCACATCTTCTACAAGCATTAGTACGATCAGCGAGACATCACTACATAAATACCATTCCCCACTTTATGCATGGCGGACACTGTTAATTACTGCAAACCAGGCTATGCATACACTGACATTACATAATACAGAACATACTATACATACAGTTAGTGTTATACATACCTTGATATCGTTCTGGTGTTTTATCTCTATCTCGCTCCTCTGTATCACTCTTACAACTGTTATACGGTATGAGCATACAGTTTGCATATCTGGCAAGTCATCCTTATATACGTCTATACCTGCAACATGTGGTTTGCTGCCACCAATTGGTGGTCTGGTGTGACTAATTACGTGCACTTCAGCTGTGCAGCTACTCCATTTGCCAATTACGTGGCAGCAGTGGGGTATAATTGAATTCTCCACCTGGGCATTGGCCATTTGCCCTGCCTTCAGGGAGACGGCCTGTATTGTGTTTTGTTGTGTGTAATTGCAACTGCTTTGTGTAGAGCCAAGTCTATTTTGAGGTCATGTCCCCCATGGACTGTGTGTGATTCTACCTGTGACTGTACCTGTCATCCCACCCATCTGATAAAGGACTATTGAAAACATCTGTAACATCGCCGTTTGTTTCGTTATACGACGGATGCAATTTTGCATGGCTCCTTTAAATGTCTCTCACAAGGTATGTCAATGATTCAGCAGATGTAATTGACTAACTAGATGTTTGGGCTGTGGTTACGGTCTGTATTGCTATTGTTTACAGTGTGGGGGATGTAGGTGGGTGTACGTAGCATATACGATTTTGTGGGGTTTGCATTTCTACGTAGTCCATATATATGTGTGGGGGCCCCTTCCCTAATTACAGTACTATCACTTAATAGACTTCTATTAAGGGAATTTACTGTGGGCCGTTGTTAATTGGTTTCTATATGGTATGCAGGTGTGGTTGATACTTCCATACCTCCGGATGTACGGCGATATGTGCAGGGATATTTGTAAATGAACGCTATCCCGTGTATGTCTGCCCCAGATATTTGCAGTCATTGCAGTGGTGTTGGTGTCAGACCCTCTGTCACATGGCTTGCCACCTTTTCATATGGCCATAGTTGGACACTTGTGGGTCACACAGTCGTGTTTACAGGCTAACATATGGCCACGGTCAGTACACAGGATAGCACATACTTTTATCCTCATTACATACATATTGTTCTTGGTCCTTCACTACTTATCGGTTTGCATGTAACATTTCCGTTTCTTACATACAGGCATGAGTAGTTCCTGCAACTATTGCATATTATGTGGGACATACTAATGTCCTACACTGATGGACAGTTGCCCTTTCTACTGTTTCATGTCAGGACACACCTGCGCAGGGGGGGGCTGTCCCTCCCAATGTGGGACAGGTTTTTACCGCATGCCTACGAGTAGCTATACCCACACCTACCGTAATCATCTACCTTCGAGTTGCCACCTACAGACACACTATGCGGACACACACACACACAAACTTTAGTCACACGGGAACACACATGGCACCTTCATCATGCACATACACAGACTACATCACACACAACCACAGTTGTACATGGTACCTACGTGGACCGCACCACCGACAGCGGTGACTACATGTCCTTACTATCGTCCTATTGCTCGTGGTTCTACTGTTCCAGTACTGTGTTCTTTCTGTCTTTCATCCTCCTGGTTATGCGTGTCAGTGTGTGACACGTTCCATAGTTGGCGGTATCCTGTTTATTTGTACCTCAAAGGTGTTTAGAATGTCGTCAACCTATCTATATATTTGCAGATGCCAGTGACCCCTTGTATATCGACATATATCACACTATCGCCCTTTCTATCTGTATTATATATGTGTAGACATATATATATATATATATATATATATATATATATATATATATATATATATATATATATATATATACATATCTCGGACAGGGGAGGTGACAGGCATGCTACGCCTTTCATTGTGTGTTTGTCAGTGTATACTTTGTTTCCTAGACTCCACACATTTGTGTCTGTACCTGTCACATTACACACCTGCCATAGGTTAAGATTACCTCCCATCCCACTTTGCGAGGGACAATCCCTCTTTGTGCAGTTGTGTCCTGCGAAATATTTGTGAACATAGCAAATGTCCTGCGACTTTGGGACAAACATATTCCCTATAGTTTATGTCATAGTTGCATGACACACTTATTCTGTATCTGACCCACCTACATGTTACAGGACACGGAACACATACCTGCGACCATTACTAGACTATAAGCTTTTTATCTATGCAAAACACTGTCGTTCTGGTTTTCATCCTGGCTGGGTGTGTGTCATCCTGCTGACATCTGGCGTATGTCCCACATTGGTCATTTGAACTGTGGCAACCCTACCGTACGTACAGCTTGCCTAGCAATAGTGTTGGGTGATTGTGTACATGACTGCCTGTTCCACTCCTGGCAGTGGTCGTTTTACCCTTCAGAGCAGGCGCTATTTGTTCAGGGGTGACTAATGCTGGTGTCACCTGTTCTGTACATCACTGACTGTGATCTGCACAGTGGTCGGTGACACTTAGCCCTGTTTCGCGCATATCCGTATAGTCGTATTTAAACATTGCTTACCAGCTGTGGGCAACGCTTATTCCCGCTAACGTGTGCTACACATATTCTGATGACCTGCATCTGGACTGCATTACCCGTGCCATCGGGATTATGTTACATCCCTTGTGGGACGTGGGACCAGTCACTGCATGTACCACTTGGACATCTGGGAGTTGTACGTGAATTATGTCAATTTGTATGTGCAGTACACTACAGCAGTTACTCCACACTACACTCACATGGATGACTCTGTTAGTTTACAACTTGATGGGTCCAGTTAATGGTATGTCTATGTGATGTTTACTGGCTGTACTCCAGCACTGGGTATGTATATCACAATTAGGTACACCCGATAATTTGCTACACCTTCATACGACCGTGGATGCAGCATGCCGGGGTGACTACTGCCTGTCATGGGTACATCCCCTACCTTGACACTACATCCATGATTACATTTTGTGGAGCCCCTCAGTAACGGGTAATCAGTGATGACTGTGTGTAGGACAGTGCTTACACACATGTGCTCCCACGATTGCCTCTGCTCCAGTATGCGACAGTTGCTTATTCGATGTTGTGGCGACGGGTGTCACGGTTGTCCCCGTTTGGTGTTTTGCCTCTGACAATTGGGCGTGTACCTAGCGATGTACCTGGGAACCTATACACACAGCACCGACAGATGCTGATGGGCGCATTTCTGTTCAGGTGTTGACAGTTCCGTGTTTCCATGGCTGTTGCGTGTACAATGTTTGAGGGCTGCCTATGTAGGATTCCACAGTGGGCCACCTATACATCACAATTTACAGGTAGTCGTGTTTGTGTGCCATCCATGTTACTGTGTGCAGGTGGGGAGGGGTGTCAGTCCGTGGGAGCCTACACTGTCAAGGTATGTGCTATACGTTCCCTCTTTGCCAAGGTGTAGGCATATTGGGCACGCCTCTGTCTGCATACTGGGGCTGGCACAGTGTGTCCGTGGTCTGGATCCCTCTGTGCCTGTGTTGGCCTTGGCACTTGTGGTGGGCTGTGAGGCCCTCCCTCATTGCCTGGAGAGTACTGAAAGGCTCCACCAGATGTGTCCAAGCACCGGAACCGTGATTTCAGCATCCCGAACACACGCTCTATGATGATTCTGGTTTGTGCGTGTGCCTCATTATGGCATTCTTGCATTGGTGTGTGTGCATTTCTGATGGGGGTCATCATCCATGGCTCCAGTGCATAGCCAGCATCCCCCACAAGGTGACCTTGTGGGATGTCCCCCCTGACAAATACCTGATACAGCTGTGAAGCATGCCAGATATGGGAGTCGTGGTAGCTTCCAGGGCTGCCAGCACACACATCCATGATAATGCCCTGGGCATTGCACATGACCTGGCAGTTGATGGAGTGGAATCCCTTGCGGTTTATGTAGCGCCTACCATACTCACTGGGTGGTGACTTAATTTGTATGTGCGTGCAGTCTATCGCACCCAGTACCTCCGGGTAGTTTGCCACATGGTGGAAGTGACGCATATTGCTGGCCAACTCCTCCTGAGTTCGGGGGAAGTGTATATGCTCATTGGCATGTGGTAACATGGTATCCAGGAACTGGTGTAATACCCTGGATGCCGATGCCTGTGAGATCCCCATTATATCTCCAGTTGGCCTTTGGAAGGTACCTGTGGCTAGTATTCGCAAGCTTACACATACCTTCGTGTCCACTGGGATGGGTTCCCCTCTGTTGTTTCTGGTTCTCAGGCATGGCCGGCACAGCTCTACTGTTTGCTGTAAGGTGCCCCTGCCCACCCTGTAATGCTCTACTATCTCCAGATCATGTAGCCCCTGGTAGGTTACCCTTGGTCTGAACACTCTTCTCCTCCTCCAAGGCCTATGGTGGTTGTCAGCATCATTCTCCACAACACCGTCAGTCTGTAACACATGCTGATAAATCACAGCTATGGCAGCTCCCAACATGTACATTTTAAAAGTTCCCCGTCTGTGCTTTCATACTTTATACTGTTCTGCTGTGAACACTGATGATGTCATAGAGTGTGTATGTACGATCGTGGCTACAGGGTATCTTCTGTGTTTTATTTACGAAACAGCTATTGTGCTGCCTTTGGTGTTGCATTACATTTGGATGCCGTGAATTACCTCCTGCCCTTGCATTTACATTTGTGCACGTTACACCTACCATTTGCTGGCATGCATTCAGCTGCCTGCTTTCATTTGTACTTTCCTAGACCTGGCTTATCTTGTGTAATGTGTGCTATTGCCGATCTACTGTGGGTTTGCTTTGCTCTGCTATGACAGTTCTCCTATCTTTGCATTCCAGATCCTCCACACCTTTCTTTGCAATCCTATGCCTCCCCTATCCTGTTTTGCAGGTTTCTGCATGCAGGCTTGTCTACTGCCGCCGTGTGTTGTTTGGTGTTAATTGCTCATTAGTACACAAATTACCCTGCTTCGGCATTTACTTCTTTTCTTCCCCTGACCTTCCTGTTTGTGCTATTGTTCGCGGTGCATGCATCCGCTTACCGGGTTTCGGGCATGAGTTCATCCCCGTACACATGTGCTTTCGGGCACCATGTGTGCTCTCAGCTAAACGGTTCTATACCCTCCTCCCCACCCCTGTCCTTCAGCTTTGCTTAGCAATGGCCAGGCCAGATTTGCATTGCTCCAATGTGCTTACTGATACGGTGGCACACCCTTCTGCTGATGTCATGTATCACCTTTGATACACTCCTCGGTGTTATACCGCTGCACCGTCAGGTACATCCTTAATCCGGCGGGATGTTTGCGATTCAGTATTACCTGCCTCATTTGCATGGCATTGACTACTAATTCATAGTTACAGCGCCGAAAACTATCGCAGGCCCCTGGCAACCCTTGCGCCTTGCTTGTGTTGTGCCATGCCTACCATTGCATATTATGGTGCAATCCTAATTTGTCTTTCATTGTGATTTTCTGCCATTTTTATATATTTCCTTTGTATTCCTGTTTGCACACACATGCCCTGCGGTTGTACTGTGTGTTACTGTGGACATGACATTAAAGTTGTTTTTTAGGTGTTGTGCATCTTTTCTTGTGCCATTGGCTGTGTATTTCTCCATTGGCATATGTTAACTTTGTAATACATGCATGTGGTCTACTTCCATAACTCCGATGTTCTGTTTGGGAAAATGTAAACTGTGTTTTTTGGTTTACATTTCCATGGGCTTGTGCTATGCCTGCACCACTTTGTGAATCACTGTATGCCTTCATTAGCATGGTGCAACACTGCGCATGGGGTGATTTGCTTACCTATGCCGAAGGCTGCGTAGCTCTGGCGTACGCCTGTAGTGCACGTGGGATTGGTTCGTACCTGAATCGCTTGGCGGACATATTTTGCGTTATGCTGCCTACGCTACGTCTGCGCCTGGCGCAAGCTTCATGAATCCAGGGGCAGATCTACTTATTATCACATTAAACTATAAACTATTGTGTAGTAAATTTTGGATACAATACTTTGCATGATTTACTTTGTAATAGTCTTAAATGCACAGTTACATATAAGCAGAGTTTATAACAAAAAAAAAATCCTCCATAGTGGAATTTGAAACTTCTCAAAGTGTACAAGAAAAAAATATGAAATATACAAGGTTTACAAGAAATACCCAACACTACTTTCAATAACATCAGTAGAACACTAAAGAAGAGCATTAGAATACAAAAAAACCTTTGAAAAGACATTTTATTGTGGATACTAACAGCAGGAAAAGTTTATATAAGTATATTATTTGCATTAACAATTTTTATCAGTTAGTAAACTCTGTAATATATGATTGTAGTACAATACATGATCCCTTGAGCATAGCACATCTATTTAACAACATTATGCAACACTTTTCACTGTTAGGTCAAAGTTTGAGAGATTATCAAATAGGGTTGTAATTCCTGAAGGAACAATTTACCTTATTATATCTCAAGGGATAATAGAAAAGTCTTTAGAAAAATAACGAATTCAACTTTTGTGGGGCTGGACGTGATCCCTTCCATGTAGTTATTAATAATTACAAATCATTTAATGCAGATAATATGTTTAATATTTAATGAACTATTACAAAGAGGTACTATCTTCAATTCTCAGAGACTATGAAAGGTATATTACTGAGATAATGGGGAAAAACAACACACACATTGCCATTTTGGATTTAGATCAATGTAGTTTTGTAAGGGATAGATCTGCTATGACAAGTTTATTAAGATTTTATGATCAAATTACAAAGACCCTAGAGCTAGGCTTTCCATGTGGAATAATTTAACCAAGATCTTTGACTCCCTTTCTTGTCAGGTAATTTACCAAAGCCTTATCAAAGCCAAGATCAATATGTTTTTGGTCAAATGGATTATGTTACAATTAACAGATCACATCGTGTAACCATACATTACAAGATTTCCTGTTCATTATGGAATTCTATAAGGTTCAGTCCTTGGACTCACATTATTTAATATTGTATTCATCTTCATTCCTAGCTCAAAAAATGTTGGCTAAACAAGATTGATTTTATTGCACAAAATGAATCTGATATTGAATATTTAAACTCTTATATGAGTTGGATTTGTGATTAGACAAAATATAGATATACACTTTAGTAATGATAAATATAATGTAATGTATTTTGGAAAGACAGCAATTCATTAATCAGTGTACTTACTGAGTATAAAGATCTAGGAATTGCTACCACTGATAATTTTTGTTTTGATAGGCATGTCCAGTTTATAAGTAATAAAACTGTGAAAATGGATGATTATTTAAATCTTGAGTCTTGCACTGTTATACAA
This sequence comes from Protopterus annectens, assembly GCF_019279795.1. Classification (NCBI taxonomy): domain Eukaryota; kingdom Metazoa; phylum Chordata; order Ceratodontiformes; family Protopteridae; genus Protopterus; species Protopterus annectens. The sequence goes on from NC_056725.1 coordinate 556,990,914, forward strand.
AACTCACATTAGACCAGGTTTAGAGCACAATAACATTTTTGTATAAATAGTTAAGCTGAAATATATTGAGAGAGTACAAAGGAAATTTACAAAGAGGGTATCATCCTCTAAGAATTAAAATAAAAAAGTACCTGAAGCACCTATATCACACACACTATTTATTTCCCATGTGAAATAAATAGTGTGTGTGCTACAGGTGCTTCAGGTACTTTCTTTTTTATTTTTATTAGTTGGTTTATGTATTTATCCTCTAACATTTATAGTTATAACAATGGATTTAAATTGATGAAATTATTTACTATTCATTACACAAGTTTACAGTCATTTCTGGATATAAAGATCTATGCATGTAATCTAATATGAAAACTTCAGGCTATGAAGTTTGATTTGGGTAATTTGAGTACAAAACTATGTATTTCTTTATTACCCCAGAATGGTGAAATTATGTGTAGAACAGAGCATGTGTGTATAACTTTAAGAAACATTTCCAGATGTAGGCACATGCATATAAATAGCAAGCACGTGCAGGCAGCAGTACCATTTTGAGAGACCAGCCAGAATGTTAACATGTATGAGTGTAGTAGTCAGTCTCTTTATAAGTTTAAGTTACTAAGCCTCATTCCTGATGTGTGATGTGTTTGTGTGTAATAAAGCTGCTTGAACCGAACAGACAACTGTCCGTCTGTTTTATCCTGACCAGATGAGCGGCATGGTGTCAGAACCAGGATTGAGAATGTACTTCAAGCCATGAGGTGAAGAGTTGATGGTGAAGGTATATTGAGCAGGTTGGGTTATACAGTGCTCAAACAATCAAAATGGGCCAGAAACAAACTTAAGGTAACCAAAACCTGCAACCAATGATTTATTTTGCAAAGAAAATAAAATGGAGCATTCATAAGGCATAAAACACATTATTAATCAAATGAGTAGCACAAAATGCATTATTAATCAAATGAAAGGCACAAAATGCATTATTAATTAAATGAAATGTTCAAAACCATGATATCTGATAAAACTATCATATATATATATATATATATATATATATATATATATATATATATATATATATATAGGGCTCAGAATTACCTCTGTTTTGCATAATAAGCATGTTTAAAATAAAACGAGCACAAGAAAAGTATAATGAGCATGATAAGAGATTAAATGGGGATTACGAGTACAATAAAATGGCAAAATAAGCTTGAAGAGCAAGACGACTGCATTTTTTTTTTTTTAGTAAAAGACTGTGTTTTGGGCATATAGTACTATTTTGCATTGACCAAAGCCATTCAAAGCATAACAAGAGTTCGAAGTATCTCAGAGTGTGCAAAGTGTTTGAAGAGTGTGTGCTTTATTACAGTGCAATTATTTCAAAGAGTTTGCTGTGTGCAGTAGAGCTATTTTGCAAAGTGCAAAGTATAGCCATTTCAAAAAATTTCTTGTGCTGTGTGCATTTATTCACAGAATGCCACCATTTCAAAGTGTTTCTTACACTGTCCAGAGTTACTTCACAAAGTACAACCATTTTGAAAAGCTCCTGCGCTGTATACAGTTTATTTGGAAAGTGCATTCATTTTGAAGTGTTTCTTACTCTGAGATTTTTCTGCTGTGGACAGTTTCTTTGCAAAGTACAGTCATTTGAAAGTACTTCATACACTGCTAAGGAGTGATTTCCAAAGTACAGTGATTTTAAAGTGTTCTTGTGCTATGGAGATTATTTGGCAAAGTGCAGTTATTTAATTGTCTGTTGTGCTATTGGGCATAATTACAAGTTCTGACATATATTTGTGTATATGTTCATACATAATTCAAGCACCTTCACTACTGTGTGTTGATATGGCAGAGGCATTTCACAGACCCAGTCCACTTGTGTTTGATCATAATATTGCAGAGAACTGGAGAGTATTTGAGCAGGAATATATTTTCATATAAGCAGCTTTTTCTGACAAAGATGCATGTGCAAGGGCATTTATTTTGCTTAACTTAGCTGGGTCAGAGGCTATTGAAAGAGAGCGTTCATTTGTGTATGCACCAGCAGTATATGCAGGAAAGGGGGAAACTGCCATATTGTTGTACTGGCTGAATTGAGGGAAGACCCCGAGTGCTTGAAATGTAAATTTAGAGAAATGTGCAACCCCCAGACAAATGTTACATTATAGAGGCACCTATTTTATACAAGAGATCAAAATCCAGGTGAAACTTTTGCAGCTTATATCACTGACTTGAAAATTAAGGCTAAAACGTGCAGATTTGGTGATTTTTATTTTTTATTTTTATTGGCATTTGTTTAACGGGAAAGTCCATTGGGCCCAGGGAGATAATTTTCAGTGGAGGTCTGGGGAGAAAAGCTCCATCACAATATGAATAACAAATAACAAAATAACAAAAAAGTTAATCAGATATACACATGTTACATATAGTACAGAATTTACATCAAATACAAATATTGAAATTCATATAACTACTACAAACAAACTTTGATACAGAAGTGAATATTCAAAATCTAAAGTATAGAAGAAGTAATAGTATTGTGGAGTGCCATGCAGAGGAGAGTACAGGTAATTAAGGATTGGAATATGAGGAATTTTTGAAATCAGTAGAGATTTTGTAAGGGGTTAAGTGATGTCAGGGTGTGTGATTGAGCAGTTGCATGTCCATGTAGTGAGAAGATGATTGTGTAATTCAGTTTTAAAGGTAGATGGGGATTGTTGTACATGGGTATACAAAGGTAAAGAATTCCAAGTTTTGGCAATACTCCAAGAATATAGTAGCTGACCAATGGGTAGCTTGGGTTTGTGAACTTGGAGAAGAAATTGATGGTCAGACCTTAAGGGCCTACAGGGATTGTAAAGGGAGAGTAAGGAGCTGAGACTGGGGCAGTTCAAGGGTTTGTGAATCAGTTTATGAGTGAATGTGAGTTGAAGGAAGAGAAGGTAGTAGAGGAGTTCCAGACATTTTAATTGTTGTGGGGCAATGCAGTGGTGTGTAGAGTGATGTCTATTTGTAGCAAATCTTGTAACCTTATTATAGCATGTTTCTATTTTTGTTATCAAGGAAGACTGTAGGTTGGTTAGTAAGGAGGCACCATAGGTTAGTGATGGTAAAAGGTAGGCTAGGAACAATATTTGTTTGGACAGGAGGGAGAGGAATGTGTTATGTCTGTAAAGCACCCCAATTTTGTTGTGGGTCTTGCTTATATTGTTGTGTATATGAAGGTCAAACTTGAGATTTTCATCAGTTATTACCCCTAGCAGTTTGGTATATGTTAGCAACTCAATGTTGGTGGAATTAAGAGAGTATATTTAAAAGTTGGTTAAACCAATAGGAGTGTTTCTTTTGGGAGTAAATATAAGTTTAGTTTTGTTAGGGTTTAAAGAAAGGTGTTTTTTGTGGAGCCACTTTTCAACAGTGAAAAATGCAGCTTGAGTAGATAATTGAAGTAAATTTAGAAGTTGGGCTGAACAGACATAGTCAAATCATCTGCATACTGAACTAAGGAGCCATGCTGGATGGCTTTATATAGATTGTTGATAAAGATGTTAAACAAAAGGGGGCCAAGAAAAGAGCCTTGGGGTACCCATGTAGGGTTGTGCAAAAATGGGGAAATGAAGTGTTGCCATTTAACTGTATGTTTTCTGTTAGAACGATAACTTTTAAACCAGTTAAGTGGTTGGGGAGATAGACTTGTACTGGAGAGTTGGGATAGGAGAATAGAGTGAGAGATGGTATCAAAAACTTTAGACAAGTCCAAAAACAGGGCAGATACAATGTTTCTTGAGCTTTATTAACTGTGTCTAGGAAGGAGATTAGTGCAGTGGAAGTACTATGTCCTGGTTGGAACCCATGCTGGAGTAGGAGAGAGAATATTGAATTTTAGAAGGTAGTCAAAGAGTTGTTTTTGTACACATTTTTCTAAGATTTTAGAGAAAGGGTAAATAATAGCTATGGGATGAAAATTAGAGATATCAGAGGAGAGGCCACCTTTCTGAAGTGGCAGGATAATGGCTTTTTTCCAAGGTGTGACGATTGGGGAGAGATGGGCGAAGGCTGCCAGCCTAGTCAAATAGAATTTGATATATAATTCTGGCATTTGTAAATAAATGTAAAATACAAGCATGTTTCTTGAGTGTAAAGAAAACACTGTAAAATGTGAACTTCAAGATTGTTACAACATTGCCCCCTTGCTGTAAAGAAAAACTACGTCAAGCCTTTCAAATTTGTCTTTTGAAATTGAAATGATTTTATGACATTCTTTGATCTTTAAAGTTAGTTCCGGTCAGGCTGGCTGAAGACATTCTGTCTATTGTGTTAACTAAGGACTTATTGCTAGAGTGTATATGTGAAATGCCTTTTAGTGTTGTATTCTCCTGTGCAGGTGTTAGCTTGCTAAATAAATGGAGTTTCTATTAGCCTGGAAACTCAGAGCAGGTGTCAAGATGATGCAATATGAATACTGGGAAAACCTAAGTGTCAAAAATGATGTAATCTGAGGAGGACCCAGAGACATGTTTGTTAGTGATGTTTTATAAATTATTTCTCACAAGAGACCTGGGGGCATTTTGATCTTGATAGCCAACTTACCAGCACTCTGCTTATGCTCACATGTAAGTTTCTAGCACTGTGATTTCTTGTAGGAATAGTTAAAGCTAGTAAAGATTAATTAGGTATTTTTCTTTAAAATCAGACCTGTCCTGCTGTATTATTTTAAGTTTCTGTGTGATCTATGAACTCTTAGGTATCTCTGTGGTGTAGTAGTTTTGTCTTATGTTTTAATTATTTATTATTAAATATTTTAAAAACCTTCTATCTGTGGCTGCTTTGTGTAGAGATAAGCTCTAGAATACATTGCATATTTATAGAGGTTATTGTAATAGGCCACTCTGTTAGTCATACTACCATTGTATAATAATATTGCACAGTAATAATTGGACACCCTTTTAAGGGCCTTTTAGTAGCTGATATTATTAACTGGGTGGTGGCAGTAATTACTACCTTATAGTCTGGGTAAAGGGGCACAGCTGGAGAATCTGTGTCAGCCTTTCCCAGGAGAGTCTGAGAAGTTGTATAAATACTTACCTTAAAGTGTGTGTGTGTGTTGTGATAGCTACTTGGCAGGGACACGAAGCACTGGTAGGACAGAGAGGGTACTGGAGGTTCTAGCTTGCCCAGTTAGGCTGAGAACTGGACCCTATAGCTGTGCCAGTGGGGAGTCTGATTGGGGACCTGGTGAGTGAGGGAGCAGCCAGCCCCAGATTGACTGTGATCTCTGTGTGCACTTAAGGGAAATTGTACTTTACTGTGTGTATTAGTTATCCTTTCTTTTTCTATGAGACAACCTCCCTGGTGTTAGTGGTGAGGATTGAGGCTCCTTGATTGCTGGGCCAGGGCACGGTCATCACACAAGGTTAGGAATGTAAGATTCTTGAATAAAAAACAAGTAATCTCCGTGGTATCCCCGAAGTCTCAAAACAACCCACTAAAGTGTAGTGGGTCCAAAAACAAAACAGTGTAAGAAACTTCTCTGTGTGGAAGATTTTCAGTCCATATATTTTTAGTTAATCACTGTATATTAATCAGATCAGACAATAGTAGTAGAAGTAGTGAACGTAAACTTGTCAAGTCAAAACAAAGCAAAAAGTAATAATAGAAATATATAATTGTACAGCATTACTAAGTATTCAAAAGTAATCCAAGCAAGGCAGGCAGTCTGTTTCCAGTCGAAAATCCTTTATTAAGTACACAGACAAGCAATCCAAGTAAAACAAAAATAGAGTAATAATTTCCTCACAAGCTTTCTAAATACACACACATATATATATATATATATATATATATATATATATATATATATATATATACTTTTTATCAGGCATGGGAGTGGTGTATTGTGTTGTAAAACAAAGTGTTATTGGTACACATGTTAAATTCACATCCCTTCCCCCATCAGTGTGACATTCGAGCTGGTTCTGCCCTATCTAGTAGCTGTCATAATAATATATAACCCTTATGCACTTTAAATAAAATTTATAATGATGTGGTACCTCTTATTTAACCAAATTATTAAGTAGATTATTAAGTCTGTGATTTTATCCAAGACAATATACTACATGGCTGGAAATATATCAACCTTAGTTCATTTGGCAATCAAAAAATATATATAAATATATACATACACATTTTGCATGTAAAAATCAATTTCTATTTTCATAACCTATTGTTAACAAATATTGCTTTTGTCCTTCTAGACTTCTTCAGGCCTGTGTACAAGAACCCTAAAAACCTATATAATTGTATAATTAGTTAGTATTGTTGTTACACATCATTTTGAATAAAGTGGAAAAAAGAACCAGAAAAAAATAAAAATAAGAAAAAATGTATGTATGATGATAGAAACAAAATATACACTTACATTTCAACTGATTTAAAATGGTATTTAAAACCAGTTTGTAGAATAAAATAAAATAAAATACAATTAGCCATGTAAACAATGTGGCAATTTTCCAAGTTCCAGTGCACTTTTAATTGAACAGTAATAGTTTAGTCCAGGCTTCCTAAAAGAGTTCAGCTTTAATTGCCACATGACTTCATGTTTCTCCAGAATATTCGGGATGTCTCCTTCAAGATCATCCATGTCTATGCAATCCAGGACTGGAACTTAAAACCTGTGTGTCTTTTATGAAGAGAAAGGTGTTTGGCAAGTGCATTATTTTTATATCCAGAGAGGATTTCTGACAGATGACATGAAATCCTATGCTTCAGTTTATTTACAGTCTTGCCCACATAGAATGCATCACATTCATTGCACTGTGCCCTTTAAATTACTTTTTTAGTGTTACAATCACCCCCTGCACTGGTTTTAATTATCTTCTTTACATAAGGGCAATAAAAACTATCACCTTGCTGTATAAATATACAAAATGTACAATTAGTTTCACATCTTTTAGTGCTTTTCTCACATGGTCTAGGTTTAAATTCAACAAAACGTCTAATGTTCCTGGCTTTCCTATAAACAAATGATGGGGCTTCGCCTAAAATGTTAATCAGAAAAGGGTTTCCTGTGATAATGTCCCAGTTTTCTTCAATAATATTTTTGATACTCTGATAATCCAAAGTGTATGTCAGGATGCAGCTATTTTTGCATTTGATATTCTCTGTGGGATTACTTAACATTTTTCTACTGGGGAGGTTGAGTGAAGGTGCTTCAGTCCTTTTCAGTTCTATAATGGGTTCCAGGATGTTTTTTAACATCTGACTTTCATAGCCTCTCACTAGAAAATCATTCTCTTAATTGTTCAGGTTTCTCAAAAATGGTTCCATCTCTGTAGTAATTCGAGCTAATCTATAGCCGTGGGACTTCACTACATTATACTTGGTTTTTGTAGGATGTAGACTTTTACTGTGGAGTAATAAATTAACCCTTGTTGATTTTTTGAATAGATCAGTGATGATTCTGTTATTGTTGGTGTCCTTGGAAATCTGCATATCTAAGAAAGTGGTTGAAGTACATCTATGGGAAGAGGTAAACTTCAGGAAGGGGGTTATTTGATTGAGGTAAGTGATAAAATCTCCAAGCTGCAAGGTGTCACCTTCCCACACAATAAAGACATAATCAATAAAACGTAAATAGCATGTGATATGCTAATTTAGACTGATGTTTCAAATAAATAACTTGTCAGTTAACAATTGAGTTAGTTTAGAATGTATGGTTAGTGCAAATATAGCATGTTGCAAAAATAATATGTATTTTTTCATGTGCTCTAGAGACTGTCATATGTAAGTGACATATATAATGTAACATATAGAGCAGATAGCTTATGGATTCAGGTTGTTAAAATAAATTATGCTTATTAATCAGGCAGTTTCATTTAAATTCACAAGTAATTTGGAGACATTTCAGTTGAGTTTCCAGGAATGTGTAGTCCAATGTGAGTATTTGAGTCCACTTTTCCTCATAAACATATGTCACAATTTATTAAACTAAGCAGAGTCTAACGTCTGTCTAATAATCATTATAAAGGCAAAGAATAGTAATTTCTTAGCTCTTCAAACTTTCCGATATCGCAAAATGTTGACAGTAAGCTATTTTAACTGGAAGACTAAAACATTTCAATACTTCCTTGTGAATATACATTTTTACTTTTACTGTAGTATCAAGAACTGTCTTGAAATCTATGCATTACTTCACTTCTTTCAAGTCATTCATTTTACAGTTCACATTATATTTTGTAAAAATGTCAATAGTATTTCAAGGGAACATTTAATATTTAAACTGATATTTTAAATGAATAGCTATCAGTTGCCAAGTGAGTTTGTACAGAATGTGAGTTAACTGCAAAAATAACATGTTGCAAAAAGTAATATGTATCTTTTCATGTGCTCTAGAGACTGTCAATTTCAAGTAACATATAAAATGTAACTTTTACAGTGCAGACAGCTTGTGGAATCAGCATGTTAAAATGAGTAATACTTTTTAATCAAACAGCTACATTTCAGTGCACGTGTAGTTTGGGAACATTTCAGTTGTGTTTCTAGGAATATGTAATCCTATGAGGATAAATTATAAGATATATACAAATAGTCCTATTATGTATTTATTTTACCTTGTTTGGGTTGTTTTTCATTTTAATAACTAAACAACATTACTTTTCTTATTATTTGTTATCTGTGAGGCTAAATGCACTAAGTGTCCTTAGAAACTGCAGCAATTCTTTACTGTTGCTATGGCAATGCAAATAGAATGTGAAGAAAGCTTCACTTCTCTTAACCAACAGTACATTTTTCCCTCCTTTTTTTATGTATTTGTTATTACTAAAAGGAAATAATTCAAAGGACAAATGTACATGAATGGAACATTTCAGAGTGAATCACGAACATGTCCCCAATCCCAATAAGCATAACAGTGACTATCATTAATCTAATAAATATTGTAATAACAATTAAGTTCACTATTCCAATTAGTCTACCTTAAAACTAGATTATTTTAGACTATTATTTATCTATGTATCGATAGTGAGTTATTAAATTTATACAGATTATATTAGTATAGTAAATAGGAGAGAATTTAGAAAGGGAGACAAGATGCAGTTAAAATAAATAATGAGAAAAGATTGAAGAGAGAAAGAAAAGAGAAAATTTAAAGAAAATACACATATACTATGTATGTTGATTTACAGTATAAATATTTTATGTGCTATAACTGGAGGCTGAGCTCTCTCAACCCAATACTGGCGCAGTCAGTCAGGAAGAGAAGGTAACCACACACACCACAAATCCAGTCTCACATAGACCTATCGCAACAGAAAACCAAACACATAAACACACAAAAACATACTTGGAGGCTCTAAATAAAAATCTGCCCAAGCAGCAGAGACCTCCAAAGCAGACATCCAAGCAACCGCTACCCCACAACAATACCCACGTATCACATAGTTCACAAAGTCAGTGTGCCACACAGTCACAGCCCTTAAGGCTAAACAACACACCTAATACACTTGTAATAGGTGACTCTATTGTCAGACACACTGACGTCCCACTCACCAGGCTGAACAAGGAGAAGGTCACTGTAAGCTGCCTGTCGGGTGCCAGGATCCGCCACATAACACAAGCACTCAGGTCACTCCAAAGCAAGTACAAATATGACTCAGTCATTGTCCATGCTGGTGTGAATGACCTGAGACGTACCTTCCTGGACTACATGAAAAGAAACATAGAGTAGCTCTCTGATCATGTAGCCCAGGCCGGTATGACCCTGACCTTGAGTAGCATCTTACCCTCACCAAGAATGATGCCACAGTATAAAGACAAAGTGATCAATTTTAACAATTGGCTTAAGTATTGGTGTCATTCAAAGGGGATCCAGTGTCTGTCAGCCTGGGATGACATGCTCGACAAGCCACGTTGCTTTGCTAGGGATGGCTTGCACCTGTCACCCCTGGGCTTTTGAATACTGGCTAAGGCTCTTGCCACCCCCATAGTGCCTTTTTTAGGCAAGGCTCAAAAGACAAACCCACCTCCATAGACAACACAAAGAAAAAGAAACTAAGGGTAATGCTGCTCAATGCCAGAAGTCTAAACCTCAAGATACTCTCCTCAGTATGGAGAATATCGATATCTGTGCAGTAACAGAAACCTGGTTCAAGGCTCCCGAGAGCACCCCGGCACTACCAGGTTATACCTCGTACCATGCTTTTCGGCCCCAAAACTCGGACCGAACCACAAAAGGAGGGGGAGTATCCATATTCATCAAAGATACCCACACCTCCAGGTTAGTGGCACTGCATGAAGCATCGGAGACCATTCATGTGCAACTAACAGTGGGCAAAACTGCCTTTTAGTTTGTAGCCAGCTACAGACCACCCTCCCAAACTCAGGAACCCCACTCGGCTTTCCTGAGAACATTGGAGAATATGAAGATCTCTCCAAACACCATTATATTGGGTGACTTCAACTACCCAAACATAGACTGGGAGCACTACTCAAGCCCCAACACCCTCGTCTAACGGTTCCTAGAATTTATAAACTCAAATGCTATGGAACAACTGGTCACCACTCCCACAAGAGGGGAAAACATATTGGACCTGATCATCACCAACATGGGGACTCTATGTTCCATACCAGAGGTATACCCCTCATTGGTAAGATCTGACCATAAATTAATCTCACTGGACATCCATATCCCGTCCCCACCCCCAGCCAAGGAAACCACAGTGAAGAACTTCTCAAAAGCAAACTTCACACTTCTCTAAAGCAAACTTCATACTTCTCAAAACCGAGGTGGAATCCTTCAAAGCCCCCGGGCCAGTGGAAAATATGGCCCAAACCGCAGAATCCTTTACAAACGCTTTCTATGGACACCTACAGGAATGCATGGATCGTGCTATCCCAAATAAACCAAGACTCATTCCTCCAAAGGCAGGAGACCTGTCTCGTGGACCCCAGCCATAAATAAGCTATACAACAGAAGGAGTAAGCTACTACATGATAGAGCAAAATCCCAAAAAGGGAAGGCATCGCTGATCAGTACTAGCAAGAAACTATGATCCCTCATAAAATCATCTAAGGTCAGCTTCGAAAGAAAAATTGCACAAGATGCTAAAGATAATCACAAGGCCTTCTTAAGTTATGTCAGCAACCTGGGTGGCAACTCCCAGATATGCTCTGAGTTAGTTCAAAATGACAAAAAATACACTGAACCCACAGACATTGCCAACATCCTGGCAGACAGGTTCAGTGCAAACTTCTCCCCTTCCCCAAAAGAGCAAATGTCTATCCCAACAGAGTGTAGCCTCCCTGACATCACAGATGCACAGGTGAGAGCTGCCCTCTCCAAAGCAAAAAACAAAGCATCAATGGGACTGGACGGTGTCCCGGGCTGCGTCTTACATTAACTCCAAGAAGAACTGAACCCTCACATAAAGTCACTGTTTAATCTCAACCTTACTACAGGATATGTACCCAAGGAATGGCGTACAGCAGCAGTGGTCCCACTCCACAAAGGTGGCGTCACAACGGACCCCGGAAACTATCGCCCTATAATCCTGACTAGCCTGGTCTGCAAAGCTATGGAGCGTATCATCATGAAACTCATAAACAAAGACATTGGGAACCTCCAAACACTGGATCCTACCCAATTCGGCTTTGTTAAGGGCAGATCTTGCCTCTTGAACCTGGTCATCTTCTTTGAAACAGTCACCAAGGCCATAGATGAAGGGAAAGTAGTCCACACAGCCTACCTGGACCTCGCAAAAGCCTTCGACACAATACCCCACTCGGGCATCATAAATAAGCTCACCAGCTTAAATATCAACCCCTATGTCACAAGATGGGTTGCAAACTGGCTCAGGGATAGAACCCACATGGTCAGAATTGCAGGTGCCATGTCAGACTCTAAACCAGTTACAAGTGGCGTCCCACAAGGCTCAGTCCTGGGACCTCTCTTGTTCGGTATATATTTCTCTGAGGTACAGGCTAACATGGGAGGACTATGGCTCACCAAGTTCACAGATGACTGCAAACTGGGTGCCATAATCGACTCGCCAACTGACACAAGCATCCTCCAAAAGGGTCTCACAGAGATGGATAACTGGTGCCAGAGCCATGGCCTAAAGCTAAATGCCAAAAAGTGCATAGTCATCCCCTTTGGGAAAAACAAAGTGCCCACAAATTACCACATAGGTGGTAATCCATTAAGTACGGAAGACGTAATTAGGGATTTGGGGACCCAAGTAGATAGCAATCTCTCCATTGACAATCATGTTGCCAAAGTGGTTAGAAAGACCTTCTATATAGCCTACCTTATCACGAAAGGGTTCACATCTAGATCAAGAGAGGTCATTGTGCCCCTCTACTCATCACTCATCAGGCCCATAATTGAATACAATGCCCCATTTGGGATGTACCTTACCCAACACCTGCAGCAACTGGAAAGACCCCAAAAGTACCTCACCAAGAGGATCAAGGGACTCAAACAGATGCCCTATGCAGTTAGGCTAAAGAAACTCCAGCTCTACTCAGTTGCTTACCGCCTACTCAGAGGCGATCTGTGCCTGACGTATAAAGCCATGTCCAACCCAGAATTAATGGACATGCTCCACCTCAGGAAATCCAAATCCCTTAGAGCTACATGCTCCAGGGACTTAAACTCAGAAACGTTATTATTGGCCACACTTTTTTCCTTTGTTCCATTATTCTAGATGAATAGTCGTTATCAAATCTTTTCAGGCTCTGTTTATATTTTAGAGGTGCCTTCCTCCAAGCAGATCTTAAAATCAGTTCCTTGTCCAAGTATGAAATAAATTTGATAATTATTGACCTAGGAGGAGAGTTTGAGTTAGTGGCAGGTTTCCCAAGAGCTCTGTGTGCCTTTTCAATGCCAAATAAAAGTCCTTCTTTTAAATTTAAAAAGTCAGGGATCCAGCTTGATAAAAAGGAAATAATATCCTCACCTTCTGTGTTTTTAGGAAATCCGAAAAGCCTGATGTTATTTCTCCTCTCCCTATTTTCCAAGTCATCTACTTTATTAACCAACCAAGTGTTTTGTTTAAGAAGCAGTTCTTTCTGTGTTTCCTCTTCCTTAAGTCTGCTTTCTAAGTCATTTAGACAAACCTCTATTCCTGTTATCCTTGTCTGGTGTTGTTGTAGCATTTCCTTGAGGGTGTAAGGCTGTTTTTGACTACTTGTTTCAAGATTTTCCAGGTTCTCTTTAAAATCTTCCATCTTCAAAGACAACTCCTGCAGGCAAGGGAGCCCGCAGGATTTTTTGCAGGGGGGTGCAAACCCAGAGCCCCACCCACATAGCTCACCCCGCCCCCTGCCAACACAGCCCCGCCCAAGTCCACCCACCCCAAGCCCCGCCCACACAGCCATTCCAGTGTCCCATTACTTGGCTATTTCTCCCCATTTACTGTAGACACTGTTCAAATCTGTGTGCATACTGTTTTATGCTTTAGTTCTACAATGATTACAGGCAGTTGGATTTAATTTACAACTTTTATTTCAAACATTATAGCCCAAATACTGAGACATTTACTAAACCTAAACAAAGCAATAGTCTTACAATGAAAACAGACTTGGCATTAAAGCTTCTCTACTTTTGAAACTCACATTCAGTGAAACAGCATTGAAACCCACATTCAAAGAAAATGCATCTGGCCAGTGGCAGGTTATTTACCTTTGAACTGTTTTCAAGCAATAGGCTCCTTGCACACCGTTAGGGCCATGCAAAAGTTATTTGATTTACCTGATTGTATTAATTATAATATATAATTGAATTATATCCCTTGTATTATACAGCAGCACTTGTTTGAGTGACTCTGCTGAAGTAAAAGTAATCTGAATAATTCCACATTAAAGATATCTGAAACTAATGAAGATGTTGTTGCTAGAAAACAACTGTATATTTCAGTGTTTCATCTACAAATTCAGTGCCTGTTGCCGTCAAAGAATAAATTGCCTATGTTAAATAAAAAAAATGGTAAGCTGGTATATTGCAATAGAAAATGGATGACAAGCTGAAAAACAGGTTCATAGTTATAAGCATCTCATCCAAAGGAGGACATCCTGAGGACTGCAGCATACAAATGTATATGCTGTAGGAATAGAACCTCAAGCCTTTACATTAAGATGCAAGTATTCTACTTGTGGTGCTACTAACATAGCTTTAAAACTTTATACCACAATAGAGATGCCATTTGCTAAACAAAACAGTTGCACATTGTAAATAGACTTGGCATGAGCAGCAGTGAACTTAGCTTCCCTTAAAACTCACAGTTCCTTGAAAATGCACTTGAAAATTCCACCCGTTAACTCTAACTTGGGCATTTCACTTTCTCACAAACATACCACACCCCTCAAGGCCTCAACCTTAGTGCAAGAAATCTGGACAAAGCCTAAAATAAATAGGGACAGATTATAAATATGGCTCTCAGAAACTTAGAAAATTGCAAGAGTAACAGGATTTGTGTTGGTATGCATTTTTCTAAATGACATGACATCTAAAACTGAAATGTCTCATTTAGCAACTTCAATCCTTTTTAGGAGGAATATGGGGCAAAAATCTGGACAGCTGAGGGGTATGCTACCTCCCTCTTATATACACACCAAATAATTCTGGTCAGACAAATTAGTTCTGGGAAGGTTGCACTGAACGGCACCGTGCTTGAGCTGAAGTGGGTGAAATCCTGGTAGCCAGTGATAACTGATCTGCAGCTCAGCAATGTGGAGCATTAAAGCATTTTTAGCAGAGCATTGTTTCATCACTACCTATTGTGTTTGCACATAAGCTGTAGTTATTTTAAACAGTTGCCTTTTTTGATTACTACAGAGTACATTTACGCACCAGAGCTATTGTGTTTTGACTTCAGTGTGGAGCTAGTTGTTGCAGGGCTTGGCTTTTAAGTAAGGTAGCAATGCTTATTTACCATATACCATTAAAGCCACCCTGACCCAACTACAAGTGTACTAACACACAGACACTGCTATAAGACACTGGTCTGCAATAAAATGTAATGAGCTTCTGAAAATACTGTAATCCTGTCTTTTATTACAATGAATATAAAATACTTCGAAATAAGGTAAAAAAGCTCATAATCTTCGACCGACAAAACTACTTTTCCACACTTCAAAATAATAAAATCAAACCCTCAGAAATTTTGGAAAGGTATCTTTACTCTACTTAACCCCAGCAAACCAGATACCCCTACCCCAGACCCAAACGCTCCTGACCAAGACTTGGCTACCCAATTTAACTCTTTTCATTGAATCCATTTCCAAATTAACGTCATCTTTCTCTAACACCACTACATTCTCCAAAACTCCCTTACCATCCCCAACCATCTCTCTACCCCACTCTGCTACTACTTCCTCATTCCCATCTACTAACTCCCATCCCTCCACTCCTCCTACTACTTCATCAGCTTCATCTGCCCCTAATTCTCCCTCTTCACACTCCTTTTTTCTCATTTAAACCTATACCCACTTCTACTATAAAGAAATTCCTTATGAAACTGAAGCCATGCACCAATGCTCCTGATAACATCCCTTCTTACTTTCTTAGCAAAGCTGCTGAAGCAATTGCTTACCCTATTAGCATTTTAATCAACTGCTCTATCCAAGAATGTATAGTACCCCAAGTCTGGAAAAGGGCCTTTATCATACCTCTACATAAAAGGTGGCAACAACAACAATGTTACTAATTTCTGCCCCATCGCTATTCTGTCCCCCATCTCTAAACTCCTAGAAAAGTGTATCCAACTACAACTCCTTCCACATCTCTTAGATAATCACCTACTAACTCCCACACATGGATTCAGACCACATCATAGCACTATGACCGCCCTCCTCTTCTTCCTTGAAACTGTAAATAAAGCCCGCGACTCTGGCCAAATTGTTTCTACCCTACTACTTGACCTCTCTAAGGCCTTTGACACTCTCTCACAGCCTGCTACTAACTAAACTTTACCTATCTCCCTCCTCCTTGAACTGGTTCTCCAGCTACTTATCTAACAGATCTCAAGCAGTCAAATGGAAAAGGCCACCTCCTCATTTCTAAATACTCCTACTGGGGTACCCCAGGGCTCTATACTGAGTCCCCTTCTCTTCAATATATTTATAAATGATTTCCACAACTCTATCCCATTCTCAGACATCATCCAATATGCCGATGATTCTGCTATTATCTGCACTGCCACCTCTATCCCCTCACTCCTAAAACTGACTCAAGATGCTTTTACAACAACTGAGCAATGGATGAAAAGGAATCACCTAGCACTCAATGCCTCTAAAACCAAATTAATGTTATTCACCCCCTCTAAGGCAACTTCTTTCAATATAAACACATTCCACATCTCTAGACAAAATAATCTACCCCTGGAACTGGTGTCCGAGACCAAGTTACTTGGGGTCCAAATTGATAACCAGCTCAAATTCAACTCCCACCTACAGTTAAATATCAAGAAAACCCATCAAAAACTAGGTATGCTTTACCGACAAAATCATTACCTTACACCTGCTGCCAAAATCACCCTCTACCTCATTTCTTATCCCCTCCCTTCTCTATGGAGCTACACTCCTAACTAATCTACAGACCTCTCTAAAAACATGACTTTTCTCTTGCTACAACAAAATTGCCAAGTTCGCTACCAACCACAAGTCCTCCACCCACCACTGTTCTTCTCTCCAAAAACTAAAAATGGCTATAGCTACCCAGTTATCTGACATATACTCAACTAAATCTTGCACATACGCTCATTTTCAACCCCTCCCTTTGTCCCTCCCTTTCATCAGCCTTTAAAATGCACCTTCCTGCTAGAGTATTAAGGTCCAACAATCAAAATCTATTAGAAGTATATAAACCAACTAGTCCCCCAGGCAAAAATCTTCTGTCTTATGGCCTTGCATGCCTTTGGAACTCCCTACCACCTTCCATTCGCACCACCCCCAACCATTTTATATTTAAAAGATCTCTTCACTCACATCTAGTATCCCAGTGGGAATGCTCTTGCTCCCACCCCACATAACTAACACTTGCAAACTCCATCTTCTTTCTTCCTCTGTTTCCTCCTGCAACTTTCCTAATTACCCACCCTAACTCATACATATTATTATTCCTACAATAATCAGAAAGAATATACTAGGCCACACTTCCCAAGTATTGCTTCCCTAATACGTTATTGCTTCTCAGTACTTTTGTGCATTGCTTCCTAATATGTTATTATTCCTCAATATTGTCATGAAATGCTTCCAAATATGTTGTTATTTCTCAGTGCTTTTGTGCTAAATTTCCCTTTAGTCTGTATTACCTATTAATTTCATCACTAGATTGTACTCACTCTAGTTGTATTATTTGCAAATTGTTATTTCTTGTATGATTAACTTCTGTGTAATTGTATAATTTGTATATCTATTAATAACCTACTTAGTTTTGGAGCTTTTCTCCCCAGGACTCCATTGAAAATGGGTTCATTTGGCCCAATGGACTATCCTGGCAAACCAACTGCAAATAAAATAAATAAAACTGTCATATGCATTTCAATACCCAAGGTTTATACATTATCTAGTCATGTAAATATTCTCTGCATGGCAACAACGAAAAGGCTTTCAATGCTGGTAATTCTTTAACAATATACTTACTAAAGCTTACTTGCATCTTACAATATCCGACAAGCTTACTAAAGCTTACTTGCATCTTACAATCTCCGACAAGCTTACCTGATGTTCATTAAACCATGGCTACTTAAACAGAGCAACAGGGCACTGTGACAGCATACAGTTCCAGAATAAGAAGCATAAATCAACAGTACAAAAATCTGATAGAAAACCAGAACATTTTGCAAAATCAAGGACAGATGAAAAGCCACGGTCGTATTTGTGATCTACTTTGGATGGGGGAATACTCTGCACACTTACACTGCATAACTGCTCCTTGCCTTCCATGGACACATCCAGAGCCACTACAATGGGGAGTGGGGTGCAATAAGTATGTCACAATTTGAAATGTCTCTGGCTGACAGTGATGGATCTGACACTCATACCTCTCAACTTCAGAGCAAGAAATCTGGACAAAGCCATACATAGAACTAGAAGTATGACACAAGCCCAAAAATAAGGCCAATTTTTAAATATTGCTCTTATAACTTAAATAGAACAGGTAGATCTTGCATTAGTACAAATTTTCTGAAGGGTATGAAATCTGAAACTCAAATGTCTGCCATTATTTTCTAACTTCAATCTTTAATGACTTGCCACTAATTTGCCAGAAAACCACAATTTTATGAAAACGGACCAAAATGTGATGCAAAATACCTGTCAAAAAGGGACACCTTTTTAATATTAACAGTTAACTTGAAGCAGCTAACAAAATAAGAGCATCCACATGCATTTCTGAAATAAAGGTAATCTACAAGTGATCATTACAGTTATATATAATTGTAAACCCTCCACATTTTCTTCCAAAATTGCCATTTTGGAGGAGGGATTATTAGGGGAGAGCAACATTTTGAGCCAGAATTGGGGACAATTGAGATGTTTGGATATTCCTAATCTACAAAGTGATTTGCACGTACCTCTCAACCTCTTAATGCAGGAAATCTGAACAAGGCCAAATATATTGGGGAACATACAAACACTACTAAAAATTGCTCTTGTAGAAACGTAAAGCCAGTCTTGCATTAGCATGCATTTTTCTGAAGGTTATGACATCTGAAACTCAATGTCTGTCATTTAATGGCTTCATTCCTAAATGATTTGCTAGAAAATCACAAATTTGAGGAACAAACCAAAAATAAGCAGCAAATATCTATTCATTCTGCAAAGATATGGACAACTGAGAGGTATAGTTCAACCGGGGCTGTCTGAGCTTGCTACAGACCGTCACAAAATCATGGTCAAATGGAGCCTCCCCCCTGCAGCCATTCCAATGTCCCATTCCTTGGTTATTTTGCCCCATTTATCATAAACACTAATGTGCATACTGCTTTACTTCTGCGATGATTTAGGATTTCATTTGAAAGTTTTATTTTGCATTTTACAGCACAAACCCTAATACATATCTATTAAAGCAATGCAGTCTCACAATGAAAATAGACCAACATTAAAACTTCTCTGCTCTTGAAACTCGCATGCATTGAAACAGCACTGAAACCCACTTTCAGAGAAAATACATTTTGCCAATGGCAAATATTAACTCTGGGCTGTCTACAAAATCATAGGTCCCTCGAACATAACATACACGTGCTCTTTGATACACCTTCCTGACTGTACTACATTATATTCCTTGTACAATACAGTACAGTTGTTAGAGGGCATTTTAAATTTATTGTTTTGAACATTTTTCCAGTAAACAATGAAACAAAAAGCATCCACTAATGACAAAACTGCCCAATTCAGAACATTTCCATCATAAGTCTACTCAAGTCCACCAGTATCAGTAAAAAATATACACAATCTCTGAAGTAGTAAACTCCACATTGAAAAAATTTGTAACTAATAAAGAGGTTGCTGCTAGCAAACACTTTATATGTCATTGTTTAATCTACAAATAAAGTGCCTGTTACCCTTGAAGAATAAATTGCTTTTGTTGCATGCAATAAAAAAATGAAAAGCTAGTAATACCGCAATAGGGAATGGATAGCAAACTGTTAACAGGTTCATAGTTACTAGGTATCTTTGCCAAAAAGACTGCAGCATCCACCCCCTTTACAACACAATACAGCATCAGCAATGCATTTACCTACTGTGGGAGTAGAACCCACAGCCTTCAGCATCTAAAGCAAGTACACTATCTGTTGTGCTATTAATAATGCAAGCAGACTAAACACAAGCAGCACTAAACCTTTGCTCCCCTGCAGCTCTCAGCTCCTTGTAAAATCTACTCGACACTCAGCTGTATCTCTGAACTTTTCAGCACAAGAAATCTGGAAAAAGCCAAAATTTATTGGGGGGGGGGGGCAAAAGGCCAAAAACCAGGGACACATTTTAAACATTGCTTGTATAATGTTTGAAAGTTGCTAGAATAAAATGCTGCGTTACCACCATACATTTCACTGCCACATCTTGAACCCAGGGGACCCCGTGCAAAACAGTCAGAGCAACATACCACTACGCCAAATCAACTGTTTTGTGAAAGAGGAAGACTGAAACTTAAATAGCTACTATTTAGTCAATTCAGTTCTCAACATAGCACAGCTGTCAGCCTCTTAGCACAAAAGACCTGAACAAAGCCAATAATGGGTGACTACTACAACCACCAAACATTCAGTGAATTCAGTTCTCACCATAGCTCTCAACCTCTTAGCAAATAACACCCAGACAAAGCCAGTAATGGGAGAATATAGCCCCCAAACATATTCAGTGAAATCAGTTCTTACCATAGCTCTCAACATTAGCAAAAAACCTGGATGAAGCCAATAAATACCTGAACAAAGCCAATACTGGGTGAATACAGCCCTCAAACATATTCAGTGAATTCAGTTCTTACCATAACTCTCAACCCTAGCACAAAACCTGGATGAAGCCAATAATGGGGGGAATACAGTCCCAAACACTACCTAAACAAAGCCAATACTGGGTGAATACAGCCCCCAAACATATTCAGTGAATTCAGTTCTTACCATAACTCTCAACCCTAGCACAAAATCTGGACGAAGCCAATAATGGGGGGGGGGGATACAGTCCCAAACACAGGGATACGTTTCAAATATCCATCTTGTACACTTAGAAAATTGCTAGAATAAAAGCTTTTGTTACCATGCACTTTCTGAAGAATATGAAGTCTGACAAGTGTGTCCATTTTTTTTAACTTTTGTTAACCAGGAAAGTCTGACTTTGAAAAAAAAAAAAAAAAGCTAAGTTTTAGCAGAGGCCCAGGGAGAAACACTCCAGACAGCCAAGAATAAAACCAGAGAACATGTAGCTGTCAGACAACAAGGACACAAATGCAGAAACCACAGATTTTATGAGGAACAGAAAAAGTATGAGGGAAAATCCTGCAACATTTTTACAAATGGTGGTGGGTAGGGAATTCAGGCTCTTGCCACTTGGGCCCAAGGTACAGGGTTCAAGCCTTATTCACTACCCACCACCATGTACACCTGGGGCATTACACATACACACACACACGTGTCCCTCCTTCTGTTCGTTTCAGGTCCTACACCTCTCTCTACCTGAAAGTGCCTCATCTTCCTTCCGTTCCAGGTCCCGCTGCCGCTTGCTAAGTGTCTGGTCCTGCCTGTGTGAGTTCCCACTCACAAACCTCTAACTGACAGCGATGATGTCAGCATGCCTGCGACTGGACTATTCGGACTTCTTTCTTCTTAAAGGAGAATGTACGTAAAAAAAAAAAAAAAAAAAAAACTTTTTTTGTAATTATCTAGCTAGCCAATTCCAGGGGGGTGCAAGTGCACCCCCTTGCACCTGCCTGCGGGCGTCCTTGCCTGCAGGATAGATTCCATCTGTTGTAGTTCCTTCTTTAAGGAAGCATCCTGGTGAGAATTCTTTGAGTTGCTCATTTTAACAAGTGAATATATCTCCAAGCTTTTTGACAGGAAATTATTTGTAAAACTTCACCAAAGTTTCTAATTATGCAAATTAGTCCTTTATCTATAAGATTTTATACTTTGAAGAAAAAAAAGAATATTTTTTCCTGTCTTATTTAACTAGTTATATGGATCTCTAAAATACTGCTGCTTTCAGTTAGCCATTCAGGTCCACCTCCGGAATTGTACCTTTTCATGTTCTTTCAGGCAGGTTGTTCGAAGGTTACAAAATGTAATAACATGAATTTGAGGAATGCATCCAGTATTTTGGATGTAATTGACAGGAAGATGCCCACAGCAACAACAAGTGTCTGTTGGAGTGTTTGTATGACTAGGGTGCAGAGTAGCTTATTAATGGACTGAATCAGTGAGGTAGATTTCCTTGGTATGAATTGACAGCCATGTTATAATCGGGTGGCTTCATCAGAGCATTTTTCCTGACTTTGACATATACACAGTGGTCAAAGTTTAAAAAGGAAGTTAAATTCATTTAAAAATATAACATATTGCAATCATTATATTTTAATGATGAATTAAAAAATCAGTATTTAATATAAAGGCATTTGATGTAATTATTTATCTGTTTATATTTATTTGCTTATCTAGTCTTATTTATAATTCATTTAATCATTCATTCATACTGTATTTTAAATTACTTGATACACAGTTTATAGAATTTAGCTTTTATTTATTCAGCATTTATGTTATATGTAGTTAAAAAGGAATGTATTTGTAAAATTATTAGCATTTATTTGTTTACTGACATTTGATTGGGAAAGTCTGATTGGGTAGGTGCCCATTTTCAGCTGCGTCCAGGAAGAAATGCTCCAAAGTATTACAAAAACATTTTAAGAACAATAATTTTACAGTCTTCAAAATAAGAGAAAAAGATCTACAGTTTAACTAATTATACCAAATTAGACACAATGTGAATTAATTTCTTACCAATAAATGCAACATGTATGACAATAATTTAATATTTAGAGAAATTTTAGCCAGTTTAAGGAAATTAAATATAAGTTAATGTGATGCAAACAGGAACTGCAATATGATGTGGGAAAAGAAAAACAGGATTATGACATATTTAGATAGAGAGTCAGAGGAGAGAGGTTGACTGAACTAAGGAAGTTAATGAAGAAGGGGGAGTAAGGAGGTAAAATGTATGAACAGGTACTTGTTCATGTTTAGGGATATAACTTATCCTGGGTTGAGCGAGAACAGAGACAGATTTTGTCTGGGAAGTCTTTCAGAATGGTTTTAAATGACAGGAGGGAGGTTACTGACCTGATAGAGAGAGGTAACAATTTCCAGGCCTTAGTAACATGGTACGAGCACAGACCATACTCAGCAGATTTGATAGGTTTGTGGACAGACAGGAGTATTTGGTCACTGGATTGTAACGACGAAGTGGGAACATAACTGCATAGAATGGTGTTTTGGCTAGACAAGCAGATGGATGCTGGATAATTTTATAGCTGGGTATATGTTATTTGATAGTGCAGTTCTAAATAATTTACACTTTTTAGTGCTATACAATGGTGAATTCTGAAAGGAGTATTTATTATAAATGTAGGTACTTTATTATAGCATTGTTCAAGTTTTGCTTTTTGTGATGCCTGGAGGTTAGTAAGGATGGGAGCACAATAAAATAGTGAGGGGAGGAGTTAAGTAGTGGCAAGTGTAATTTTAGTTGCATCGATGAGAATGTTTTTGGCTCTGTGAAAAACATTCATAACTTTTGGCGATTTTTTTTTACTGCAATTTTGTATATGCAGGTCAAATTTAAATTATTATCTGCTGTCATCTCTAATAATTTACTATGAGAAGTGACTTCAATGGTTGCATTATTAAGAGAAGATATTTTAAATTTAGTTTTTTCAAGAGAGAGGGATTTAGGGGAAAAAGTCATTTTTGGGGTTGAGCATGAGTTGTGATTTACACAGCCATGTTTCAGTGGCTGTTAAGTTTCCTGAGTAACTTTTTGTCTGATACGCATAAGAGTGTGTAGTCATTCACATATTGTATTAGGGAGGCCTCCTGTGTGGATTTGTGGAAGGTGTTGGTGAGAATGTTAAAGAGGAGGATCCAAGGATAGAGCCTTGTGGTACATTGGTGGTGATTGGGATGTAAGGAGAGAGCACAGAGTGCTATTTTACTGACTAATACCTATTGGACAAGATATTTTGAACCCAGGAATGGTAGGCAGAGATATATGTTGTGAGGACATTTGAAGCAGAGGTTTGCTGCTGCTGCAAACTGTGTCAAAGGCTTTAAACAACTTCAGATATAAGAAGTAGACTAGTTTGCTGTTATCTCTAGATTTATTGACAGTATCTGTAAATGGTAAACATGCAGTATTAGTACTATGGGAGGGCAGAGATCATGTTGTGTGGGGGATAAGAGGTCTTCCTGCAGGAGATAGTTTAGCAATTGTTTCTGAATATAGTTTGCAAGTATTTTGAAAGTAGGGAGTAAGATTACTATAGATCTAAAGTTAGTGTTGTCTACTGAATTTCCTCCTTTGTGTAGAGGGATAATGTGTGATTTCTTACAGTGAGAGAGAAAGAGAGAGAGAGACAGAATGCAGGATTTCTAGATGGACCTATTTATAAGGATTGAGGCAGGATAGGCAATGCTTTTGTCTACTATTTTCAGGTATTCACTTGGAAAGTCATCAGCTGAAGTAGAGAATTGTTTCAGCTTGTTTAAGAGTAGTTTTATATAAGATGTGGGCAGAGGTTTGAAGATGAAAGTGGATGTGGTGAGATGTGGCTTTTGGGTAGGGCTGGCATTAGATATTGGAGAATCCTTGTTTAGAGACACTATACTATCTATTAAATAAGCATTCAATTTTATTGCAGTTTTGAGTGGTGAGTAATTTGGAGAGGGGTTACGGTTGAATTTTTGACTGGAATGTAAGATTTCTATACTGCTAGACCAGAATTTTTAGGATTGCGTTTACTATTCTTCTGAATGCTATTATAATAAATTTTTGTCTTCATTAATTTGCTTTTTGGTATTGTTGTCCAGCATTTTGAAGTTTGTAAGATGGACGGATTGGTGGTGCATCGGTACCGTTGTCACCTCACAGCAAGAGGTTCACCAGTTCAATTCTTGGCTGGAGTGCCTTCTGTGTGAAGTCTGCTTGTCCTCCCTGTGTTCATGTGGGTTTTCTCTGGGTGCTCTGGTTTTCCCCCCATGCTACAAAGACATACATCTGGAGCATTTCTCCCTGGGCCTTCACTGAAAATTGGCTTCGTTACAAGTCAGACTTTCCCAGTAAACAAATGTTAAATCAAATACTACGGTGTTTTTTTTTTTAGTTTTGCCATTATTTTCACACTTTTTCTCTATCCTGCATTAACATTGTAGTATTTTTTGGATAGTCAAATTGCATTATTTGTTTTTAGTCACTTCCTTCTAGGAGGTGCAAGGCTATTTTATGATATTTAGGAAAGTTCTGAATTCATTTACAGCATCATCTAAGTGGAGGATTTTTGGAAGTTCCAGTTAATAGATGAAAGGGTAGTAATGAATATTTCAGTGTTAAACTTGGACAGGTTTTGTGCTGTTTTATAAATATGCTGTTTAAGTGGATGTGTGAGATGTCTGGTTGTGTCGACTGGGAGATGATCACCAGGATAGTCTGACATTGTACCTGTGGTGGTGTATTTGCTAGGGTCTGATACTAGGATCCAGTCTAATAGGGAATTTGATGTCTGTTATAATGTGTGGGACTATTAATTAGTTGTATGAAACCTTTTAAGTTCATGCTAGACGTACGGGAGTTAGAAGTTATTTCCAAACAATTGATATTGACATCCCCAGTAGTATTTTTTCTTGTGGAACTGTTAAGGGTATTCATTGTAGTATATCTTCTAGTGTAGTTGTTTTGTCACAAGGTGGGATGTAATACATATTTGTTTATATTTGTTTATTTTCAGGAAAGTAACAAGAAGCTCTGCTGAACTGAATTTTGGTATTGGTTTGTTATGGCGGAAATGTGGTAGTTGCTGGGAAATATTAAAGCAAGACCATCACATTTCCTCTTATGCAGTTATTATAGATGCTATTATAGCTGGGGTGTGTGATTTCAGAGTATTTTATGTTGATTTTAAGCCACGTTTCAGTTATAGCAAGAATATCAGCTTGGATTCGGTAATCCAGGCATGCAGTTCAGTATTTTTATTCCTTATGCTTTTAATATTTCTGGCAGCAAAAGTCAGATTACCAGGATGGGAGGATTGACTGTTGTGGAATTAGAGTAGTGTTGGGAATTATCTTTATCTTGGTTGTGATAGGTGTGCTCAGGACTGGGGTGAATGCCTAGTTTGAGGAGGATTTTAGTACATTGGAGCATTACTGATTTTTGTTTTTTGAAGAGTATTTTAACACTTAATTTTATTTTGATTTGAACTGAAATGGAGTTAATCAGTCTATATTTGGGTCAAAAGTGAGGAGCATCATTAAATAGGTCTGGTGCGATGTGTGGAGAATTTAGACATGGAGTATGGATAGGTGGTTGGGACAGAGTTGGAGAAATGTTGAGAACTTTTAAGTCATGGTAGTATGCAAGATGGCTCAGAACAAGGATAAGAATAGAGGATAAGCTGAGGAGTAGCATGATTAAGGAGAGGAATCTGTATTTTACTGATGGCAAGTAGTAGGGAAGAAGGAAGAAAGAAGGAAACAAGAAGTTCCAGGGCTGTAGGATGTTTAGTAGTGGTGGAGTTTTAAACTGGTAGATGGTAGGTAGGAAGGATGGATTTTCTATGAAGAAAGAGAGTTAGGTTGTCCTAGTATTTTCTCTTGAGTTTCTAGAATGCAAGAAATAGAGATGTTTGAAAGGATAAAGTATGAAGATATATTTAAGATAGGAAGTAGTGAGGGTTAATTTGGGGAAAGGAGACACTGAAATGCAGAATAACAGATGGGCACTGCTGGGGATGGTCTGAGTTTGAATGGATATAGTGCAAGGCATTATGGGAGAGATAAAGGTTGTTGGGAATGATGCTAAATGTTAGATGGAAGTTGGGAAATAGGAAAATAGAAAGAGGAGTGTTTGTACGACAGCAGTAAAGTTTTTTGGGGAGGGTTATGGAATGGGTGTCACAGGTGAAATGTGGGAAGTACAATGGTGAGTCACAAACAGGAGCTGTAATTTACATGATGTTTGTAATATTGCCTTTTTGTGCTATATACTTTGTAACATCAGATTTTTAAGTTTGACTTGCATGTATATTTGTTTTTGTTTTTATTTTTTGCTCTTACGAATCTAATGATGTTTGTTTAAAGAGGCCTTAATTATAAAGATTGGTATATAATATAATTAGAGCATATTA